>NC_085868.1:800000-815000 GCF_034702125.1 Engraulis encrasicolus
TCCCGTATTGGTGCTGGGGCTCCTATTGTTACCTTGGCAGACTGTATGGGGGCCCCAATCAGTGTTTTGCCCTGTGTGTTTTCGCTCCTCCATTGAATCTTATGTAGCTTTTGCAGGGGCTAGATAATCGTAGCAGAAGGTAGAGGGAAAAGGTTGGTCTGCACACTGCATTTATGCCCCAAAAATATGTTTTTTGTATTTTATTTTATTGAATCATACCACCTCCAGACCCATGTCTTCATCAGGTGTGCCTAAACAACTTCTTTCCTACACAGTACAATGCAGTGTTCATTCAACACTTAGAAACATTAATATCTTACAGAGCTACGTTCCCAACCTTCCGACTTGGGGCCCACTTGTTCTCAAATGTCCGGGGCTCACCTCTGACCCAATAAACTATACAACTCCAGTAAATGTTCAACAGAAACGCACACATTTATTATTTTGATTTTTTATAAAAAGATTTCATGGCCCACTTGGAATACCTTCAGGGCCCAACAGTTACTGTTCTAGAGTGTTTTTACTCTCTGGATCTCAACATTTTTTATTTTTTTTTAAATAAACGCCTACTGGACCTCATAATGAGCCTATCAACGCCCCTTGACATCATCATAAGCCTGCCAATGCCCCCTTGATATTAAAAAAAAATAAAATGGACCAATACCTGCCAATGACAACTAAGCAACCCCCCCCCCCCACACACACACACACACACACACACACACACATTGCATTTATACAGTGTGCTGCAGAAAGCCCTACCTCATTAGGTCACATGGAGCCATACCCATGGAGGAGGGGAGGGGAAATCCACTTTAGTGTTTCGCTCTGGATATGATATGAAAGCTACTACGCTAATGAACTCTGTGCTGTGGGATTATGTGCGTTATTAGGATTATAGCAACACATTTTAAGTGCGTTTATAGACAGCAACGGCATTGATAGTTAAAGATGATTGGACAAGTCTTAATGAATTGTCATTTTTTTAAATGTAAATTGCACTTATGGCATTTTCTTGCTTGCTAACATTTTGCTGATATGCCAAGCATTGGTGTAGGGAAATGCTCAACATTATTTAAACATTGTGTAACATGTTGTCGATTTAATTTTGTTCAGACCCAAGTCGATCTGAACAAAACGAATGGGCAGAGTTTAATTTTTGGAGAGTGGAAGTAGACCTAAGCTCAAGGACAGAAGGAGATTGTTAGTACGCGCTGCATCCTACCATGAAGTGAATTCTCAATCATACTTCTCTTTGGAAACACATCCTCACATTAGCTCCGAGAAGCTGTGAAGGCAGGTTGCATAACCGTTAGAGCCTCAAACATACGCACGTACACACAAACACACACACACACACACACTGTAGCAGCAGCGGACTCCTAGCTCCTTCGTCACCACGGAGAAAAATCCATTGATGATAAAGAGCGTAATTTGTCCCGCGAGCCGCAGGTACCTGTGCAAGCTCTCTCTTTCTCTCTCTCTGCGTGGCAAAGCGGGAACGGCAACTTCAAAAAAGCCCCCATCATTCTCATCACATGGCTGCATGGAGCTGGGCTGAGCTGAGCAGAGCTGAGCCAGACGACTATGTGCTGTGTGCCGGGCAGACTCGCTACATACACTCTCGCCTCCCTGTCTCCTCACATTGAGCTGGCTCTGGCTACAAAAGTCGGCGTGTTTCCCTCGGCCATAAAGGAAGGAAGAACGCGGGATATTGTGAAGGAGACGTATATTTGATTTGATTTTCCGGCCACGCTGTGCTTGTTGATGGTCAAGCTGGAACTGCTGCATTGAACGGGACCAGCAAGCAGGTTAGCAGCGAAAGCGCCCTGACAGGAAAAAACCCTCTGCATCTGGCAGGAAATACGGAAAGTCTGCCTCTCTTCTCTCTCCTATCTTCCCCCGCTGGGACACGGCGACTGCAATGTGCCGAGAATCCGGATGCTGGGGTGCAATAACGGCGTTTTCTCAGCCCTCCGACAAGCACTTGAAGCGCCAGTACTGAGAGCTAGTATGATAGCGGTTTCTTTCAAATGCAGATGTCAGATATTGCGGAGAGTGAACAAAGGTATGGGTACTTTTCAATTACTCAATTTCTCTCGGTGTGTGTGTGTGTGTGCGCGCGCGCGTGTGTGTGTGTGTGTACACGCGCGCGTGCACGTGCGTGCCTGTGTCTGTGTGCGGAATCAAATCGGGTGGCGTGCACATGGATGCGATAGTCTTATGTGTGGGGCAGTAGCGCTACGTGTGCTGACATTTTCGCTTGTTGATGTCCGCGCGGAGCGGGCACTGTGATTGCTCCAGCTGCTCTGTAGGTGTGTATGCAGTTGCGATATAGCCTACTGTAGGATGGAGAATGTCACCCTGAGCGCGTCTTGTGGTGTCTTAAATCACATCGCTCCATGTCTTCGAAACGCCACTGGTAGAAACGGACTTACGTCTGTGTTGGTTGTTGTGTTATTTATTATTTTTGATTATATTTTATGGCGGGGCTACATGAATATTCATAACTGAGAAGTGGTTTGTTTTATAGCGACCTACTCTCGCGTAAGCTTCTCAGCGCATCGATGCTCAGTGGCAAAAGCTTTGAATATACTTACCCACTGTTCTTCAGCCGGCCCGTGTATCATTGGAAGTAGTGTGTGTGTGTGTGTGTGTGTGTGTGTGTGTGTGTGTGTGTGTGTGTGTGTGTGTGTGTGTGTGTGTGTGTGTGTGTGTGTGTGCTTAAGTACTTTCAAACGAGCGTACACTTCAAGGAGGTAGATATGGCTAGTGTGTGTGTCTGTGTGCCAGGATGAAGGCTTGCTCTGGCTGGTAGATCAACTCTGCCAGGTGTGCGTGTGCCGTTTATTGCACCCGTCTCCTGCGTGACTGATGGGTTGGTTTGGATTTTATGCTTGTTGCAGAACTCCTACTAGACGGCGCCTTGTCTGTATAACAAATCATTCACCACATGGATATAATCAAAATATCACAACATTACAACAGCGTAAAGTGAACTGATTTCCCCCGTTTTTCTTGAGACAGAAAAAAATAATATATTTTCACGTAACTTTTCTCCATCCATCTTCGTTTCCTGTCGCACGCTGCTGCTGTACAAGTCATGTCTTATTTTATGTCTTCCTCGCAGAAGGGACATTAATTATTTGTGCACATGTGTCTCAGTACGTAAGCCAGACCCAGTTGGCGTGGTCTGAAAGTGAAGGCTTTCCTTTGAGATGCATCACTAAAAGACTCGCAGTCGTCACCGAAGCGCCTCTTGTGCCGTGCGCTAGTGTGTGCACCAGCTCTCGTCTCGCTGTGGAATACTTGACCTCGATATTTTTAAGTAAACACCACAGCTGCCCCTGCTACAAAGAGAATATGTGGTGGCACTATCTCTCTCTCTCTCTCTCTCTCTCTCTCTCTCTCTCTCTCTCTCTCTCTCTCTCTCTCTCTCTCTCTCTCTCTCTCTCTCTCTCTCTCTCTCTCTCTCTCTCAGGATCTCTTCTGTGCACAGTACAAAAAACTAGGGCTGCCCGAGCGTGACGTCACAACGCATTACGCAAAAGCCCTCCTGTTTAGGGAGCTTTAAATCCCACACATATTCCTACACACACACACACACACACACACACACACACACACACACACAGAGAGAGAGAGGCATGCACGCACACGCGCAAGCATGCACGCAGGCAGGCACGTCTGTTTTGGGAAAGGATCCGAGCCCTGGTGAAGAAGGGGGTGGCTCAGTGGTGTGGTGTGGTGTGTTGACAGCTGGCATATCCGTGTGTGTGTGTGTGAGAGAGAGAGAGAGAGAGAGAGAGAGAGAGAGAGAGAGAGAGAGAGAGATTTGGGCGAGATGGGGATTCCCATCCGCTTCCAATGTTTACTGAAACTGAATAATAATATTTCCCCCCTGCAGTTATTAAATATTTTCTGGTCTCTCTATGCTGGGTGGAGGCTACCACGAAAAAAAAACAACGGTGGTAGGAGCAGCAGAATGAGTGTCTATGTACAGTACCCAGATGGAAGACAATTATGTGGGCAGTAATTATGATGTGTGGCGATACTCATATGACCAGCAGACAGCACTCCTGTCAAAACGCCTCTGTAATATACAGTTATTGCTTAGCCATATTCTCAGTATATTGATAATATATTGTCAGCCTCAATGTTCCAACTGGAGCTATATACAGTATATTAATCATTTAATGTCGGCCTCAGTTACTTCCAGTACTGATATGGAGGGCTAGAGTCTCTTCCAAAGGCACCGTCGGTCTATATCATGTCTTCATGGTGCAGGCAATGGCAGTTTGTATAGCTCCTTGCAGGACATGAACTTACCGCCCAAGTACCCTTAAGAGAATGCTGGTGCAATATGGCACAGCTTTTAAAGGATACACGACCAGCTAATTACCCAGTGTTTTAATTCTTGTTGTAGCACGCCTTGAAATAATAATAATAATAATAATGATAATAATAATAGTAGTAATAATACGCTGCACATGTGAAAACATAATGTAAAGACAGTACAATGACACAGTAAAAGGAGAGACTGAACAGAGGTAGGGAGGAATAACAGTACAGAAGAAAAAGACAACAAAATGCAATGACAACAGATATGGAGTGAGGAGACGGTGGTGGAATTTGGTGGAGAAGGAGAAAACGAGGCCTCAGATGTTAGACATGGTTTGGAAAAGGTGGGTCTTGAGGTTGCGTTTGAAGGATGGCAGGGAGTCAGACTGTCAGATGGCCAGGGTGGGGGGTGTTCCAGACAGTGGGGGCAGCGATGGCGATGGCGAAGGCTCTATCCCCAGGGGTGCTTTACTTGGTCTTGATGATGTGAGTAAAGAAGTTGGCGTCCAAGGAGCGTGAATGGTGAGGAGGAGAGTGGCGTTGTTGGAGATCAGAGAGCTATAGGGGGTCCAGGCTTTGTAGGTGATGAGGAGAACCTGCAAGTAGGGCTGCACGATTATGGAAAAAATCATAATCACGATTATTTTGGTCAAAATCGTAATCACGATTATTAATCACGATTATTGTTTTTTTGCATATTATTTTGAAAATTGTAACAATATGAAATATAACCAAGAATGAATCATATGGGATGAGCAAAATAAAATGAATTGTAATAATTATGTATAGCATGAAACTTAGGCGGACGGATTTCTCTCCAAAAACACCAGCCTGTCAGTTGCCTGGTTAACACCAGACCTAATCACAAGTGAGATCGAAATGATTGTGTAGAACTAAAGGCAGTATGGGAGTTCCCAGGCTAGCCTGTCAGTATGTTCTGGCTTCAAGGATGCTCTCAAAGGAAGGTCACTATTGCCACGATTAAATCACGATTGAAATCACGACTTCGATTTCATGATTTTATCACGGTTTTCGATTATTTTCAATTAATTGTGCAGCCCTACCTGGAAGTGTATTCACTGTTTTATGGGAAGTTGATTGTGTGATGTGTTCTCATGAGCAGTCGAGCAGCAGACTTTTGGATATATTGCATTGTGGGGGAATTGAGCCCACAATCATGTCGCTGGCGTCATATGCATGAAATGACGTTGTCAGAACAATGTCAAAGCAAGCCATGGACGAATCATAAACATTGTCAATGCTATTGAAGTTTTATGGTCATGAAAAGTTGACATTGTGTTTGGTCTTTCTTTCCTTATAACTGAAAGTCACTTGCTGACAGCAGTCAGAAAATGTCTATTGACATTGACATGTCCATGACTGCGTTACGACACTGTTATGATCACACCTATGACTCCGGCGTCAAGTAAAGTATTACCAAAAAAACTTGCATTGTGCATGGGTGGCTAATGGACAGGACGAACGGGGGACGTGTTTGCTGTCCTTTTTGTCTGACCTTCAGTGGTATGGCACCAGATGACCTCTCCAGGGCTGGGTCATTTTCTTCTGCTAGTTGAGATCGCCCAGTTTACTAGGCTAGAACAGAGACACTCTACATGAGACAAATCACTTAAGAAAACGTCAATAGAAATGAGGAGGGGGAGGGATTTGTAATGTCAATATGGCATGTGCCTGCACATCTCCCACCTTTCCGGCAACAAGAGCCAAGCCATTGCGATTCCAATCATATGATTTGTTTATCGCTCAGTTGTTCCACTGTCTATAACTCCTGTTTTCCCATTCATTCTGAGATACCCTAGTCTTTCTTATTTGAAATAGCTGCCCTGAGATGTTGTCAAGATGGCTGCCAAGTGTGTGGTGACTTATGGTGAAGGACTTTGGCTAGAACTCATTAGCTTTTGAATGTGAATCTGGCTCCCTACCCAAAAGCTTGGATACACCAATGGCTAGGGTATAAGATGATGCTTTTATTATCTCACTTTGTCTCGCATTATCCTTTATGGAATTGAAACCCGTACGCCTTTGGCTGTCAGTCTCTCTCCTTGCCCACCATAATGGCTACACCAATGGCTAAAGTATTTGATAACCGTCCAGCTTTTATCTCACTTGGCTGTGCATTATCCTCTCAGTGTGGGGATTTGAACCCGTGACCTGCTGGTTATGGCTGCGAATGCTGCAACAATTCATGCATGCATAGAGCCCTTTTAGCCACATATGGCGATGGGTCTGCCGGCAGATTTGTCTCCTCTGCTGCTGCTTTTGTTCTGGTAATACGGAGCATAGACTAACACAAATATGCTTAACGGAGCACTAACTAGAGAGAGAGAGAGAGAGAGAGAGAGAGAGAGAGAGAGAGAGAGAGAGAGAGAGAGAGAGAGAGAGAGAGAGAGAGAGAGATAGAGAGAGAGAGAGAGAGAGAGAGAGAGAGAGAGAGAGAGAGAGAATATGCTGTCTTTCATAAATTCGGACACACACACACACACACACACACACACACACACACACACACACACACACACACACACACACACACACACACACACAGCACGTTAATGTCCACAAGAAAAGCCAAGCTCCATTCAGGGGCAGATGGCTCTGTGTCTCTCATGCTCTTTTTTATGTCTCATTGATGTTTCCTCTTCCTGTCTTGATATCCAGGGGGGGAAGCATGTGCACGCATGCACGCACACACACACACACACACACACACACACACACACACACACACACACACACACACACACACACACACACGACAGACATTGGGATATTCTGGAGATGACAGACAGACAGACAGGCAGACACACACACATGCGCACGCGTTCATAGAGTCTGAAGGTAACCTTGAGTGGCTCTGGTGGATGGATGAGGGGATTAGGTGATGTGATCTGTGCTTCCACAGCGACACTGGCATAATGTCTCCTAATGATTGTGTGTGTGTGTCTGTGTGCGTGTGTCTGTGATATGATGTCTGAACGCTTCTGATAATTGTTTGTATGTTTGTGTGTGTGTCCATGCTTGTGTGTGTGTGAGTCATAATTTCTCACTACGCTTCTGATAATATCGAGGGAAATATTCATTTTCGGTTCCTATTAGGCCCTAACAGACGACAGTGTGGCCCTCCTGTTTGCTGTGTAAATCACTCCCATCATATGGAGGGTAGGCCACTCTATTCTCTCTGTCTCAATTTGCCCCACGATTAGGAAGGAGATTTGTTAACGATTCATAATGACTTGAACCAGTCATGTTAGATTTATTTGAGGTTTTTTGTATACTGTGCTGCCGATTAACAAATTAACAAATAGTTGAAGAGCTCACATACGAAACATGCGGTTATTAACTAGTAGTTGAAGAGCTCAGACACTGTACGAAACACACAAACACCCTCTAAGTGCTATTTCAGCAATCTGTATGAATTTTTAATAGTAGGGCGTATTATCTATCTAAAAAGAGGCATTCACATTTTATTACTAAGAACAGAAATTCAAGCCAGGTCAACACATGATGGACTTCATTTTTTCTAATTAAAGTTTATTATTATTATTATTATTAGTAGTAGTAGTAGTAGTAGTAGTAGTAGTAGTAGTAGTAGTAGTAGTAGTATTTAGACAAATAGCTCGCTTGGCACACAGCAACAAGAACAACTTGGTTCAACCATAAAAAAGGTAGAAAGTGCTCCTAGACAAGAATATAGTGGATTGTTACATTCACTAACTGATTTAGGATGTTTCCAAAGTGATGTGATTGTGTCCAGTGTGGCTTAATGAATTAGACCAGATGCTGGCATCGACTTGAGGGCTTGGTCACATGATAAAGGGGGGTGACCTTCAGCTTATAGATCCATTCCACACCAATCAATCGAAAGATGCTGTGTAGCTGCTTCCGGGCCGCCCTCAGCAAGCTAAAAGATGAAAGAAGGTGAAATGTCCTCAACCTCCCAAGAAGAAGTTCAGTTGCTTACAAATACATAGCTGTAAAAAGTGACACTTTTTAAGCCCGTTCATACCGGCTAGGTTCTTGTTTGCGTCTTTGTAATTGCCATGGCATGTCTGTCGTTTGTTATTTTTCATGTAGCGTCCCCCTGCACTCATACACTACATTACCCAGTATACACCACACTGATAGCCACACCGGCAAGCTAATTGCATGTTTCCCCATTGAACCGGCAGCAGCATCTGCTCGGTGAGTTTGAACATAGCGACACACACTACAAACCACAAACACAGTTTTACCGTTAAATGCAGTTTAATCTTAACACCCTAGCGAACAGTAAGAGGCCCACTGATTCTGCTTCACTCTTCATCCCTGTGCAATATTAGTTTCTGCCGAACTCACATTTGTTGCTACTCACATCAACACTGATTTCTCCCTGGTCCGTCTGGCATGGATTCCCCGTAGGAAGCGCGCACCTCGGGTGAGCTGTGTTTTTAAGTTCCACCTTGGACTAGGGAAAGTTTCCTCATAGTAGGGGTGAGTGTTGTGTCTTACGTGATGTTTATGTGATTTATGTTTACTGTGGGGATGGGAAATGTAAGTAGAAATATTTACTGATGTTTGTTATGTATTTTAATGGTGACAGGAAGGTTTACATTTTTACTCACTTTGAATATTGTTTTTGTTTTGTTTATGAATTTGGGTTAATGGACTTGTCCAATCTTTTCCAACTGCATTCTCATTGGTAGACTAAGCTCAGCAGGTATTTGGCCAATAATGTAATTATCATTTCTCCTATCTCTGTCCATTATTGAATTCCTAGCTTTTGTGTTTCAGCCAATCATTGTACTTTGTTCATTTTGAGCTTAGCCAATCAGAGGGTAATTGGAGGGGTATTTAAAGGGTTTGGTTTTGTTTCTTGAGAGGGTGGAACTGGCTCTGAGAGAGGTGAGATCTTTGTCACTCTGAACTGTGAATGTAAAGCATTGTTGCTGCAACTTGTCGTGAGGTTGCCTCCAGTTCTGTTTATTGTATTTATCTTTAGTTATGCCTATGATGGCCCGTTTTGTTTTCCTTTTTGAAAGTCTTTTGTTTTGCATTTTGAGTGCTTCTCGGCACTGTAAATAAATCCTCACGATCATTCACTTTTAAAACCTCGTTCTCGTCTGACTCATTTGGTGGTGACGCTTAGTGGAAGTGGAGCGGCAACGTAACACTTTTCACATTTGGTGTCAGAAAGCGGGTTCCTAACGCTCTCCTGGTGGAGCATTGGAGAAAGCGCACCACCATTGGGTCATGTATCGGCGCCTTGTGAGGCAAAGCACCATGATGAACCAGCCAGCTGATGTGAGTGAAGAAGGAGCCACCGGAGGGAAGCAAGAGGTCGCTCCAGAGGAGGACCTACAGATGCCAAACCTGCAGGCGGAGGAGCCACAGATGCGAGACCTGCAGGCCCTCTACCAGCTCATCCAGAAGTCATTCGAGACCCAGCAGAAAGAAGCCATGAAGCAGGAGCAGCGGTGGCGCAATGTGCAGGTCCAGATGAACCAGTTTCGAGACGACCTGGAGGAGGGGCGAAGGGCTGCCAGTGATGGAGGTCGGCGCCGGGCTGAGCAGGGTGAGAACCAGAGGGGCGAGGCTGAAGGACCCCAGCACCCAGCAGAAGACCCACCAGTGCCAGAGGACCGACAAGCAGACCAGAACACCCCAGCAGCGCCGCGCGGGCCAGCAACAGATCCACCAGTAACAACACCAGTAGCCTGGACAAGAGCAGCTGTTCCAAAGTTAGAAGAAAGTGATGACATCGAACAATATCTCACCACTTTTGAGAGACTGGCAACGGCCTATAGGTGGCCACGAACAGAGTGGGCGGTGTACCTGATACCTTACCTGACAGGCCGGGCACGCGCTGCATACGTAGCAATGGACGTCGGTGAAGCGATGGACTACGGCAAAGTCAAGGCAGCCATCCTCATGAAATACGACATTAATGAAGAGATCTACAGGGAGAGGTTCCGGGAGCCAGACATCGTCCAAGGGGAGACGCCCAGGGAGCTCTACCATCGACTGAAAGACCTCTACAAGAAATGGATCAAGCCAGCAGGGAAGACGGTGGAGGACGTCGGGGAAATCATCGTGCTGGAGCAGTATCTTCGTTCCCTGGCCCCTGATGTACGTGTGTGGGTGAAGGAGCACAAGCCAACAACAGGCCAGCAAGCTGCAGAGTGGGTGGAGGCGTTCCTGTCGGCCAGACGTGGACCCAAGAACTTCAGGTTCCAGAGGACCAACCGACCGCCACCTGGAGGTAAACCTGGGGGGTTGGGTAGTGGAGTTGGTCCTAGTACATCTGGGCAGAGTAGGCCTACAGACACCAACACTCGCACTGTTACTCCTTCTGCACAGCCTAGAACATACACAACACCTAGCGCACATGCTAAGCCACCCGCAACATCCACAAATGCACCTACTAGAGTCCCTTTTGTATGCCATTTTTGTGGCCAGGCAGGCCACATAGCCAGAAATTGCCCCGTTAGAGTAGCCAAGGGGACAGGAATGGTTGGGCTACCTAGACCTGGGGGGGAGCAGGTAGAATGCTTGGGGAAAGTGCAGACCACCCCTGTTGTTGTTAATGGTCAGTCTACAGTAGCTTTGCTGGATACTGGTAGCACCCAAACTCTGGTACAGCCCCATCTAGTGGAGGCCCATGAGGCCTTGGGAGAACGGAAACTGAGGGTTTGCTGTGTAAATGGCGATGAACATACTTACCCTGTTGCAGAGGTCTGTGTGGAGGTTGGAGGTCAGGCCTATAGGCTTGCGGTGGGGGTAGTGAAGGGGTTAAGCCATCCTGTGGTCTTGGGCCAGGATGTGCTGATACTTCCTGAACTGGTGAAGGCCTCGAAGCCGGTTAGCCTGGTGGTGACCAGAGCCCAAGCCAAGGGTGGTCAAGGGGAAACCCCTGAACAGGCTGTGAACAAAAACCTCTTAGACCACATGCCATACAGCAACACTGACATTGAACCCCCAAAGCAACCCAAAGTTCTGAAAACCCGCAGGCAGAGGCGGAGAGAGAAACTATTGGGAACCGTGCAGAACATTACACTAGAGGGGGGGGCAAGAGTTACTGGGGGCTAGATTGTGGGAGTTACCCAGTGACTTTGCTACTTTACAAAAAGATGATGTTACGTTGAAAGATGTTTTTAAGAAAGTAACTGAAATTGATGGAGTTGAAACTGGTGTCGCCAGGGAGTTGACTGGAGAGTACTATTTTGTGAGGGGGGGTCTGCTCTATCACCAACCAGAGGATGGCAGAGTAGAGCAGCTTGTGGTACCAAAGAGTCTGAGAGCTAAAGTGCTAGCATTGAGTCATGACATTCCGTGGGCGGGACATCTAGGTAGCGTGAAGACCCTTGAGAGAGTAGCCGCACGTTTTCACTGGCCAGGGTTGTACGTAGATGTTCAGCAGCACTGCAGGAGTTGTCCCACATGTCAGCTAGCAAGCAGCCACAAGGTCAAACCCTCACCACTGATGTCACTACCCATCATAGGAACACCATTCCACCGCATAGCAGTTGACATTGTAGGACCACTTGAACGCACACGGTCAGGGCACAGATTCATACTGGTAGTATGTGACTATGCAACACGATACCCCGAGGCGTTCCCTTTGCGCAAAGTCACTGCAGGCGCCATTGCACGCACACTACTACAGTTGTTTTCCCGGGTAGGCCTACCACAGGAAGTGCTTACTGACCAAGGCACAGCCTTTCTGTCCAAAACACTCAAACAGATGTACAGTTTGCTAGGCATTAAGAGTATTAGGACCACTCCCTACCACCCCCAGACCGACGGGTTGGTAGAGAGATACAACCGCACGCTGAAGAGTATGCTGCGAAAGTTCGTTGCTGCGAATGCGAAGGACTGGGATCAGTGGCTGCCCTATCTTCTATTCGCATACCGGGAGGTGCCACAAGCCTCCACTGGATTTTCCCCCTTTGAACTTTTGTACGGACGCCAGGTGAGGGGGCCGCTTGACCTCCTGAGAGAAGCCTGGGAGAGTCCTCAACCAGCAGGGGGCAGCAGCGTCGTCAGCTACGTCCTGCACATGCGTGACAGGATGGAGGAGCTTGCAGAACTGGTGAAGGACAACATGCAGCAGGCCCAGCAGACACAGACCAAGTGGTACGACCAGAGAGCCAGGCAGCGGACTCTGCGGCCGGGCCAAAAGGTTCTCCTACTCCTGCCAACTTCAGAGAACAAGCTCTTGGCCAAGTGGCAGGGGCCCTACCAGGTGTGTCGGCAGATGGGTCCAGTGACTTATGAGATTGAAATGCCAGAGCGACGAAAGCCAAAGCAGACATTCCATGTCAACCTGTTGAAGGAGTGGCACGAACGAGACCAACCACTCAGCCACCAGCTGCTGGTTCGAGCGGTGGAGGAGGAGGATGACTCCTCTGAGCAGTTCTTCCCGTCCAGAGCTGCGCCAGCGGAGCTGGACTGCAGCCACCTCACCGAACAGCAGCAGCAGGAGTTGCAGGCCGTCATCCCAGAGGGCCTGTTTCAGGACCAGCCGGGGCGGACGTCCCGGGTGGAGCACGACATCGCGTTGAAAGACTCCAAGCCAGTGAGACAGCGGATGTATCGCATCCCCGAGCGCCTGCAGCCCGCACTCCAGGAGGAGTTGGACGTGATGCAGCGCCTGGGGGTAATCGAGAGGTCGAGCAGCAGTTGGAGCAGTCCGGTGGTCCTGGTTCCCAAAAAGGATGGGACCATCCGCTTCTGCATCGACTTTCGTCAGGTGAATGCACAATCTCAGTTCGATGCCTACCCCATGCCGAGGCTGGAGGACCTCATCGAGCGGCTGGGGAAGGCTCGATACATCACCACTTTGGATTTATGCAAAGGATACTGGCAGGTGCCAATGGCTGAAGGAGCTAGGCCATACACTGCCTTCAGAACCCCTCAGGGGTTGTTCCAGTTTACAGTGATGCCCTTTGGTCTCCAGGGGGCGCCGGCAACTTTCCAGAGGCTGATGGACCAGGTCCTGGAGGGCACTGGTGCCTTTGCAGCAGCCTACCTGGATGATATTGCCATCTACAGCGCCACCTGGGAGCAGCACTTGGAGCACTTGCGGGAGGTGCTGCACCGGTTGCACCAGGCAGGCCTCACCATCCAGCCCAAAAAGTGTGCTCTTGCTCAGCAGGAGGTGCACTACCTGGGGCATGTGTTGGGCAGTGGGGTCATTCGTCCGCAGAAGGACAAAGTGGCCGCCGTCCGAGACTGTGCCAGACCGCAGACCAAGAAGGATGTACGCTCGTTCCTGGGTTTGGCGGGATGGTACAGGCGTTTCATCCCCAACTTTGCCACTCGAGCTGCACCTCTCACGGACCTGACTAGGAAGTCGGGGTCGAACTCTGTGCCGTGGGAGGAGGTGCATGAGAAGGCGTTCGTCGACCTGAAGGGGGCGTTGCTCTGCGAGCCTGTCCTGCAGAGTCCGGACTTCGACAAGCACTTTACGGTGCAAACCGATGCCTCTGGGGTAGGGCTTGGGGCAGTCCTGCTTCAGGGGGAGGCAGAGGATCAGAGACCTGTGGCTTACATAAGCCGAAAACTCTTCCCACGTGAGTCCAGGTACTCGGTGGTGGAGTTAGAGTGCCTGGCGGTCAAGTGGGCGTTGGACACTTTCAAGTATTACTTATTGGGGAGGGAGTTCACCCTTGAAACTGACCACAGAGCTCTGCAGTGGTTGGGAAAGATGAAGGACTCAAATGCACGTGTGACAAGATGGTTTTTGTCTATGCAACCATTTAGGTTTGAGGTGAAGTACAGGGCCGGCGTAGTAAATCCGGTGGCAGACTTTCTGTCTCGTCCCGCCGGGGCCGAGCCATCAGAGGGGGAAGGAAATGTAAAAAGTGACACTTTTTAAGCCCTTTCATAGCGGCTAGGTTCTTGTTTGCGTCTTTGTAATTGCCATGGCATGTCTGTCGTTTGTTATTTTTCATGTAGCGTCCCCCTGCACTCATACACTACATTACCCAGTATACACCACACTGATAGCCACACCGGCAAGCTAATTGCATGTTTCCCCATTGAACCGGCAGCAGCATCTGCTCGGTGAGTTTGAACATAGCGACACACACTACAAACCACAAACACAGTTTTACCGTTAAATGCAGTTTAATCTTAACACCCTAGCGAACAGTAAGAGGCCCACTGATTCTGCTTCACTCTTCATCCCTGTGCAATATTAGTTTCTGCCGAACTCACATTTGTTGCTACTCACATCAACACTGATTTCTCCCTGGTCCGTCTGGCATGGATTCCCCGTAGGAAGCGCGCACCTCGGGTGAGCTGTGTTTTTAAGTTCCACCTTGGACTAGGGAAAGTTTCCTCATAGTAGGGGTGAGTGTTGTGTCTTACGTGATGTTTATGTGATTTATGTTTACTGTGGGGATGGGAAATGTAAGTAGAAATATTTACTGATGTTTGTTATGTATTTTAATGGTGACAGGAATGTTTACATTTTTTAATATTCACTTTGAATATTGTTTTTGTTTTGTTTATGAATTTGGGTTAATGGACTTGTCCAATCTTTTCCAACTGCATTCTCATTGGTAGACTAAGCTCAGCAGGTATTTGGCCAATAATGTAATTATCATTTCTCCTATCTCTGTCCATTATTGAATTCCTAGCTTTTGTGTTTCAGCC
>NC_085868.1:822500-827500 GCF_034702125.1 Engraulis encrasicolus
TCACTGTTTTTACCAGTCAAAGTGACTGGTGGGTTGAAAAATTTACCAGTCACCACTGAAATGTACCCGTCATTGGCAGGTGGACGGGTGCTTATTTCCAACCCTGGTGTGTGTGTGTGTGTGTGTGTGTGTGTGTGTGTGTGTGTGTGTGTGTGTGTGTGTGTGTGTGTGTGTGTGTGTGTGTGTGTGTGTGTGTGTGTGTGTGTGTGTGTGTGTGTGTGGTGATCCAACACACTTACTGAGGAGCACATTCGTGGAGATTGGAGTTGTGCCAGGGGAGGGCATTGAGTGTGTGTGTGTGTGTGTGTGTGTGTGGGTGCGTGTGCGCGTGCGCGTGTGCGCGTGTGTGTGCACGTGCGTGCGTGTGTGTGTGTCTGTGTGTGTGCGGATGAGTTTGATTGTCATTGGCAGGTCAATTGGAGTGTGTTAGAAGAGTTCTATTTCGGAAGGTCCTTGAAAGGCCAAAGTTCCTGACTTTGAGGAGCTATGTTCTGTTCAAAGTCTTCCCATCGCCCATCCGTCCCTAAGCCCCTGAGCTGACTGGGAAGAGCTGCCTGCTCACCAATATTATAGGACCCCCTGCTGGAAATGGGAATCTGCCAGTGTGCCTGTCTGTGCGTGCGTGCATGTGTATATCCATACGTGCGCACTGCCACCTGTTTGTGTGTGTGTGTGTGCGCGCGTGTGTGTGCGTGTGTGTGTGTGAAAGAGAGACGTTTGATTTCTGAAGAAGCATCCTCTCTACAAAGACCTCCCTTCACTTACTCTGTCTTTGAGGGTGTCCAGTCCACAAGGACTGCATTCAGAGAAAGCTGAAGAAACACTGACTGAATGCCAAATGCTTGTCTGGAAAGGATGCTGGTGTGTGTGTGTGTGTGTGTGTGTGTGTGTGTGTGTGTGTGTGTGTGTGTGTGTGTGTGTGTGTGTGTGTGTGTGTGTGTGTGTGTGTGTGTGTGTGTGTGTGTGTGTGTGTGTGTGTGTGTGTGTGTGTGTGTGTGCGCGCGCGTACGTACATGTGCGTACGTGTGTGTATGTGTGTGTGCATGCATGTGTCAGTGTGTGCGTGCGTTCGAACCCATTCATATTTGAATAGTGGCATTCTCCAAAGGTTGTGTGTGTGTGTGTGTGTGTGTGTGCGTGCGTGCGTGTGTGCGTGTGTGTGTGTTTGTGTGTGGACCTTGGCTCAAGATGAAATTAGGAGTGGAACTCCAACTATCTGGATAGTAATTGACCAACTTCTGTGTGTGTGCGTGTGTGCGCTGGTGTGTGTTTGTGTTTGTGTGTATGTGTGTGCACACTCACGTGCAGGTCTGTCTCTGTCTTAGTCAGCATGTGGTATGGAGCCAGCCTGACCTGGGATCATTTCAGCTGGTGAGAAAGTGACGCTGCATGCTGCTTAAGCAGATCTTGGCTCAGCCCCGTGTTCTTCAGGAAGCCATCTGTTGATGCACATGTGTGTGCCTGCGTGTGCGTGTTTTTGTGTGTGTGCGTGGGCATGTGTGTGTGTGATTTTGTATCTGTGAGTGTGTGTTCTCCTGCATTGTGTGTGTGTGTGTGTGTGTGTGTGTGTGTGTGTGTGTGTGTGTGTGTGTGTGTGTGTGTGTGTGTGTGTGTGTGTGTGTGTGTGTGTGTGTGTGTGTGTGTGTGGTCTTCGTAGCTTGAGAGGCTGCTGAGAGCTGTCTGAGGCAATCTGGTGATGGAGGCGATCAAAGGCAGCGACCTCCCAAGCAATCACAATCCATTACCCTGCAACACACACACACACACACACACACACACACCCACACACACACCCACACACACACACACACACACACACACACACACACACACACACACACACACACACACACACACACACACACACACACACACACACACACACACACACACACACACACACACACACACATACTGTTAACTGCCTTCACCAGACACAGTCAGGGAGAATAGCTTTTGGAGTCTCTTTCTCTTGCTCTCTTTTTATGAAGGAGGACACTAAACGTTCTCTGCGTTCTTCTCTCTCTCTTGTTGCTCATCCCAATGCCATATATCTTTTGTACACGTACAGACCCCTTGGACACTTTCAGACTGACTGAATAAGCTTTGAAAATATACAGATATTTGTCTTCAAGGCAGACAGCCTGGCCTTCAGGAAAATGTTTGTGTGCAGAAGGTTAGATGAAATTGCAGACACGCACACACAAACACCTTCATATCTCCCTACTACAGCTGAGCATAATACCATCAGGCAGAACTTGTCCCATTGTGTGGTTGTTAGATTCAGCTCACACTATGTAACAAAAAAACATTAACTCACAACCAAAACAGATGTCAAAGTTTCCAAAATGCTTTACTGAAACAACTTGCAAGTTACAAAACAAATAACCAAACTTAAACTAAGTGACCAACGTGCAGCCTAACCGGGCGAATACACCAGCCGCGACGAGATTCAAGCGAATCACATGGTGGCAACTCGCATTTGTGCATGTAGACATGGCCGAGATGATTTGATAGAGTTCAAACCGAGCATTATAATGTGGAAGAAAGGTTATTTAAATGACTTTTAAGTTAACATGGCATGGCTGTGGGAGCCGAGGGGCGTGATTTGAGAATGTCAGAAATGGCTGATCTACTGACAACCACCTCTAGGGTTTACAAAGAATGGTACAAAAAAGAAAAAAAATGCAATGAGCAGCGATTCTGTGGACAAAAATGGCTTGTTGATGGCGGTTTGAGTTGATACAAAGGCAACATTAAGTAAAAAAAAACACTCAGTCATTACAACCGAGGTATGCATAACAGAATCTCTGATTACACAGCACATCAAATCTTGAGGCAAATGGGCTATAGCTGCAGAAAACCACATTTGGTGCCACTCCTGTCGGCTAAGAACAGGAAAATGAGGCAACAATTTACACAGGCTCATCATAAACGGCACTAGAAGATCTGAAAAATGTTGCCTGGTCTGATGAGTCTTGATATCTACTGCAACACTCGGGTAGAATGGTCCGAATTTGGCGTCCACACCATGAAAACATGGGTCAACCCTGCTTTACATCAACATTTCAGGCTGGGGATATAATGGCATAAGGACATTTTCTTAGCACAATTTGGGCCAATTAGTATCAATTTATCTTTGTTTTAATGCCACAGCCTACCCGAGTTTTGTTGTAGGCAGTTCAGGCAGTTCTGAAGGCAACCCAGCATTTGAGAGGTGTTCCTAATGGAGTGGCCGGTGAGTGTATATGTATACATGCAAGCGTAATTAAATCTACATACACACGGGTGGTTGACGTAACGCAATTTAAAAAAAAAAGTTATTAAAATTCCTGAAAAAATTGATGGAAAAAATGGGAAAAATAGAAAAAAATAAAGCACTTAGTGGTCCGTGGAATTTCGCCTAATTTTTGCCATTTTTGGGAAAATGTGTCCTGCATTAACACATTGCATAGGCATGTCACACCGCAGAAAAATGAAGTCACACCACAGGAAATTCACTGCATTATGGCCATTTTAATTCTTTTGAATACATGACTGACTTCTGAGCTCATGCTAACTTGATAATGATATTGTGTTTAATCTTAATATGTGTTTTCATTTATAAAAAAACAACCTTTTTTCCTTCTATAAGAGCAGTCACACCACAGAACACCATAAAATGAACTTAAGCATTGCGTGACAGAAACATTGCAATATGAAGACATATTAAGAGGTTAATAGTCACCTTAAACAGAAATTTGCCTCAATGAACAGTTGTAACAGATGTTCCTAATATAGTGGCCGGTGAGTGTATGTGAGGAAGAGATGACTGTGGGCTTGGACAGCCACATCTCCATGGCTCACTTTCAGACAGTTCTGTGAAGCAGCAGCTCTCAGCTTCCCAAGACTGAAAACATGGACTTCCTTTATCATGTGGCACTTTTCTTGTGTGTGTGCGTGTGTGTCATGTTTGCATTTGTGTGTGCATGTGCGCGCAAACAATTGGAAGGATGTGTGTGCGTATGCATGTGTGTGTCGAGGAATAGTGAGGACTAAAAGGTTATAAACATTTCATCACACATTACACAACTTCCCCCATGCACTGTCTATTTCCCTCACCCATGTTTTCCTCTCAGTCTAAAAAGCAATGCCTATGTACCTTTTTTGACCTACCTACCCCACCCATCTCTCTCTCTCTCTCTCTCTCTCTCTCTCTCTCTCTCTCTCTCTCTCTCTCTCTCTCTCTCTCTCTCTCTCTCTCGCTCTCTCTCTCTCTCTCACTCTCTCTCTCTCTCTGCGTATGTGTGAAGTGGGGAATTGTGTGCAGATGTGTCATAAATAGAGGAGAGATAATGATGGAATATGGGTCATTGAAAAAAATGTGTTGGAGAAAGAGTGATGGCTTGAGGGGGGGAACGGAAAGAACGAAAGATAACAATGTACAGATGAAAGGAGAGAGAGAGAGAGAGAGAGAGAGAGAGAGAGAGAGAGAGAGAGAGAGAGAGAGAGAGAGAAAGAGAGAGAACACTGGCTGTCTGTGGATGAGCGAAGCGAAACAGAATGGTGTGCGCGTGTGTGTGTGTGCGCGTGCTTGTGTGTGTGTGTGTGTGTGTGTGTGTGTGTGTGTGTGTGTGTGTGTGTGTGTGTGTGTGTGTGTGTGTGTGTGTGTGTGTGTGTGCGCGCTTGTGTGTGTGTGTGGTGCGCGCGCACGCATGCGTGTGTGACTGACAATCCTCAGATGAAAAAGGGGGTGGGCTGTGTGGGCTTTATCTTTGAGAGGGGCGGGATGTTCCGTGTCATACTCAATCCTCCATTTCAGTTTCATCTGCAGGGCTGTGTGTGTGCATGTGCGTGGACGTGTGTGTAGGGGGGGGCACACATTTATGTGTGTGTGTGTGTGTGTGTGTGTGTGTGTGTGAATGGAACAAACAATAATCTCTGCTGCCCCCCTCCTCCTCCTCTCCTCCTCCGGCTCCTCCTCCTCCTCTCACGTTGTGCGATTCATCTTCCATCTTCAC
>NC_085868.1:850000-855000 GCF_034702125.1 Engraulis encrasicolus
GCCTGATGGAGCGCTGGCCATCAGGAGACAGAGTATCCCAGGTAATGCCCCCAACAACCCCCCCCCCAATCATGGCTATCCGGGGTGTAACTACCCCCACCTCCAGCTTTCCCTGGCTTTCCCCACTAACCTGTACCCAACTAACCCCCCCACCCACCCCATCTTGGCTATCCTGGGTATCAACGCCCCACCCCTTCCCCAAACCCCTCCTCCAGCTTACCCTGGCTCTACCCACTAACCTCTCCCAAACTAACCACCCCTCACAACCTTGTCACGTTTCTCCCATGTTCTTGCCTCTCTCCAACCTAGTAGACTCCTTGTGATGTATCACTGGTTAAGCACCGCCCTCCCACCCCCCACTTACCCAACACTAACTCTGTCGATCCTGGGTCACACACCATCCCCACCCCCTGTGCAACCTACACTCGCCAACCTAATGCTTGATACTTCCTTGCCTCGTTTTTTTATGAGGTATTTTCTAATGTTCCATATCTCGTTTGATTTTATGGGCATGTGAATGTGTTCTGATGCTTAGTGCTTCCTGTTGGGAGCATATACATGTCTTCCAAGGTCAATGCTTCCTTTTGCGGGCATATAGCTGAAACATTTATGAACTCTTATGAGAGGATACTGTGGGAGTGTGTATAGCATGCATGCCTACAGTACGTCCCAGAGTATGAAAAATCATGTTTTTGTTGTTTACTGTAGCGTTTACTGACGACGTGCATCTGCGCCCAATCCAAAATCTTCACTGCTCATTGGGGGACAAAGCAATGCAGCTTTCAACGCACAGTGAGAGTTTCATAGTCAGGCTTAATAGCAGTATTGGCAAAAAGTTGTTGCTGTTTCTACTGCTCTTTCTTAAAAGTTTTCAGCACAGGTACTGTAGGTAGATAGGTGTCTCCCAAAGAGTTAGGACTTAAGAAAGGTTACTGTAAGAGTAATATATCAGTGAACACAAGGGGCAGCCGGTCTCTCTCTCTCTCTCTCTCTCTCTCTCTCTCTCTCTCTCTCTCTCTCTCTTTCTCTTTCTCTTTCTCTTTCTCTTTCTCTTTCTCTTTCTCTCTCCCTCTCCCTCTCCCTCTCCCTCTCCCTCTCTCTCTCTCTCTCTCTCTCTCTCTCTCTCTCTCTCTCTCTCTTTTCAAATGTTGTTGCTACAGCTGCTGTCAGGTACTGGGCTTATCCACGGACGGCATTATCTGCAAAGGGTGAAAGGCGTCAGATTGTGGCTGATGTGGAAGACAGATTGCTGGGGGCGATTGGGACAGGGAGACAGGGAGAGAGGGGGGTAGGTGGTTTGCATTGTCGCTCTGTAAAGATATAGTCAGGTCTAACTGTAGCATGGCTGCAGCATCCAAAGGAAATGCCTCTCTTTCTTCCAGCATGGCTGTGGCTATTGAACCTGTATCAACACAGTGTGTGTGTCTGTTTGTTTGTGTGTGTGTGTGTGTGTGTGTGCGTGTGTGCGTGTGTGCGTGTGCGTGCATCTGTGTGTGTGTGTGTGTGTGTGTGTGTGTGTGTGTGTGTGTGTGTGTGTGTGTGTGTGTGTGTGTGTGTGTGTGTGTGTGTGCGCGCGCGCACACCTGTTTGCGTGTGTGCGTGTGAGTGTGAGTGCGTGAGCGTGGGCGAGTGTGTGCCAGAACTTGTGTGTGCCTGCGTGCACGTATGCCTGTGTTCACATGCATGTTTTAAAAACTGTCCCTGTGCATATAGTACAACGCCCAGTGCTGGGAAATTTACTTTGTAAAAGTAACTAATTACAAGTCCCAGTTACTCCTCCAAAAAGTAATTGTGTTAGTAACTGTGTTACTTCACTAGAAAAGTAACTAGTTACCAGGACAAGTATTTTTGCGTTACTTTTTTTTTTGCTTAAAAATGTCAAAGAAATGGAACAACAGTTAAATGGGGTATTCATCCTTGATCTGTGATGTTTTTTTGGCTGTGGTTTTTTCTTTGATCTTCATGACCTAGGCCTATTTATCAATGGTGAATGTTAATCCAGTTCACAACGTATTTCAGCAAAGGGGTGTGTTCATTTCTCTTCCATGAGATAGAATTATTGCAACAAGAGCCCGACACTGCCTCCACAGTGAATAGGGGCAACTACCTGACAATTATTTTGTTGAGCCCAGCCTCACTAATGTCTGTCCTGAAAAATCACGTTTGGCTAGCTCTAAGATGTTCCTCCGTCTCCCTCTTCGCTAGAGTTCAAAAAAGCCACTGCGTCTATAGGGGGTGGGTTTAGTTGGCGATCCATTTGCCTCCATGCGACGCTGTGAGTTGATTCATCAAATTGGAGCTTGTTACACACACATGGTACATCGAATGGTACATCTTATCACTGTTGAAATTGGCAAAGAGCGCTAGCAAGAAATCTCTTCAAAAGTATGCAGTGAACAATAGCACACTACTAAGAGTAAGAGTGGTACATTGTGTGAATATGTGTGTGTTGTTTGTGCAAGTGTTCTTGTATGCAAGTGTATGCTTATGTTTGTATATCTGGCTGGGAGACGGTAAAACAACCATCTGACAAGGTTCAGTGAGCCCGTGTTGCTTTGCGGAGTTCCTACATACATGTTAAAGCAGAGCCCTGTGTCTGCATGTGTGTAGGCTGAAGACAAATGATCTTGTTTGTATGCATGCATGCATAAGCATAGGACCTGAGCAACAGAGCGGAGCTGGTTTGTGTGTGTGTTCATGTGTGTGTGTGTGTGTGTGTGTGGGCGCGGGGGGAGGGGGGTGTAGGGGGGGTGGAGATGTATGTTTGTGTGTGGTGTGTCTGTAAGAGAGAGAGAGAGAGAGAGAGAGAGAGAGAGAGAGAGAGAGAGAGAGAGAGAGAGAGAGAGAGAGAGAGAGAGAGAGAGAGAGAGAGAGAGAGAGAGAGAGAGAGAGAGCATGCTGTGTGTGTCTGTGAGAGGTGTACTTGTATAGCCTACCGGAAGATATCTCAGTTGAGACATTCCGATGCGGCAGGTGTATTGTGCGTGTGTGTTAGTGTGTGTGTGTGTGTGTGTGTGTGTGTGTGTGTGTGTGCGTGTGCGTGTGCGTGGGTGCGTGTGTGTGGTTGCCGCAGTGATCTGTTGGTTGGTGGGGCAGATAAACGAGCACTGGGCCGGCTAGAGCCACTTCAGACAAATCACACAGAGGCTGCCTTTTCTGCTCACCGCCACAAACACACGCACACACGCACGCACGCACGCGATTTTAAGAACAGAGTAGCAGGTGCCCATAGACGGCCATTCTAAAGCTAGTTGAGATCAAATCTAAATCAGCCAAATAACAGAGACTGCAGCAATCATGAAATAAACGGTGAGGGGGACTCTAAAACATTGCAGACCACTCAGAAAATGGCCTTAATGTTAAAAAAACTGGACTTCTCCTTTAACACTTGACTCAGAGAAGAAGCTGCTTCTGGGTCATTTCACGTGAAATCAGACACTTTGGGACCCGACCGTCACAGATTTCAATCATACTTGCTGTGCCTGTTTAGTAGCAAGTTAGCACCCCAGAACTGCATTTGTGTGAATCTGCCACCAATAATAAGGGAGAAACAGACTAGGAAAGGTTTACATATGTGGGTAGGACACTATACATTCAGCATTGATTATATCAGTCAGTGTAAGTCACAAAAAGATGTCTGTGGTGTTACTTGAAAGCTGGTTTCTGGCTCTACAAATTCCACAAACAGCAATGAATACAACAACTCTCAGAATATGAATTATGATGAATTGAAAAATTAAAAATTGAATATCAAAAAAACGTAGTAAAAAAAAACGTATTTTAAAATGGCCAGTTTCTTGTCTAAACGTAGCCTGCAATATCATGAACAACACCTGAAATGCTGGTATTTGGTTCTTTATTCATTTCAGAGATAATGGGACTCAAAAATATGGTATCATTCAGATCACCTAGTAATAATATGGTAATACCATAGTAATATCACATGACAGCATGTCTATTGGAATATGTGAAGAATGGAGATGGTCCATGAGGATGCAGGAAGTTCCGTTTCACCTCTCCAGTGCTCGGTATACATTCCTCAACAAATCCTAGCCACTAGTTGACATCATATACAGCTACAACATACCCTTTGATGCTTGAACATTTAAAAAATCCTTTACTGAGCTTATTCTTTCAACACTGCCTTCTCTGAATGCAGAAAATGGTCTCGCTTCCACTGTGTCCCTTGACAATGGGCAGAAACTGTGTAGTTTTTGAGTACCTGGAATAGGGACTGACGAGGGTGCAGGGCCCACCGGGAAAACGCCCGTTTTGCCAGATGGCCAGTCCAGTCCTGTCCCTGACACTATTCTATTACCACTTTATCACAACTCATTTCAACCTTTATGTCCCATTTTCTCTGAAATGAATAAAGGACCAAACACCCCATTTTCAGGTGTTGTTTATGACCTTACAAGCTATGTTTAGACAAGAAACCGGCCATTTAAAAATAGGCCTATACGTTTTTTTGATATTCAATGTTTCATTTTTCAATTTATCATAATTCATATTCTGAAGGTTTTTGTATTCCATGCTGTTTGTGTAATTTGTAGAGTCAGGAAAAAGCTTTCAAACAACACCTCAGACATCTTTTTGTACACTGACCGATATAATCTAGGCTGAATATATAGTGTCCTACCCTCATGTAAACCTTTGCTAGTCTGTTTCTCCCTTAATATTGGTGTCAGATTTACACAAATGCAATTCTGGGGTGCTACCTTGCTACTAAACAGGCACGCCAAGTATGATTGAAATCTGTATTGGCCGGGTCCCAAAGTGTCTGATTTCACGTGAAACGACCCTTCTGTCTCTGCTTGTAGAGGAAAAAAAGTGTTGTTTGTCTACTGCAGAGAGAGGGGATAGAGAGAGAAGTACATTGATGACAGTCGGGATAGTAATGTGTGTGTGTGTGTGTGTGTGTGTGTGTGTGTGTGTGTGTGTGTGTGTGTGTGTGTGTGTGTGTGTGTGTGTGTGTGTGTGTGTGTGTGTGTGTGTGTGTG
>NC_085868.1:860000-865000 GCF_034702125.1 Engraulis encrasicolus
TATTTTTTTTTTCAGAAATCAGGTTTTTCTCAGATCATACCTTGTTTTTTGTCAACACCCTCAGACACAATTAAAACTAGAAAAGTGCTCCGAGATCACATATCTCCGCCAGGCATGGCATAATTAGATAATGGACAAAAATAATCACTTTGCCAATATGAACGACTATATTCCTTTCAGAACTTTCAAAATGACACATTCATGTCAGTTCAGTCATTTGCAAAATCTACCTGCTTTGAAACCTTGTGATCACACGCTGATAGAGCCTAATTAGGCTAATGAAGGGAATGTAATGATTTTGACCAACAAAACTGAAACAACTACAGAAGGGTAAGGCCTCTTTTTTTGCCTACGATGGTATATGCATCGTTCTCATGGGCCACTGGTTGGTCTTGGCGCTGTCGGTTGAAGCGGCATTTGCTTCCCCCCATTCCTCAAATCACTATTCACCGTTAATCAGTCCACGGGCATTGCTGTCGGAATTTGTGGTCTATCTCGCAACTGGGCTTGATTTTAAATTTAGTGAAGGGGGTGTTTGACCAGCATTGTGAACTTACACAGCCACAAATTCCATATTTTTGGAGATGGTACCCAATTAATTTGACAATTGTCAACCAAAATGATCTGCGGTGCTCACTGTCCATCTCGCAACAATTCACTTCCACTTCACACATAAGTTACTTTAGGCAGCGGATTGATTTTACATGATTGTTTGTTAACTTCAACGAGGGTGTAGCAGGTTATAGGCTGCCTGCTGATGAGCAACTTTTTAGGTTGATAGCAGCACTGGTGTGGGAGCTGGCGTCAAAGGAGACAGTCCCACCCTGTTCCTAATTATTACGGACCGTTTAGAATGGCGCAGGCTCACCCCTGTGGAATATTTGCCCGTGCTCGGCCATTATACATGCTGTCGGACTTTCTGATCCCTGTCCATCTCGCAAACAACTTGGGGTCATTTTTAAATGTAGCGAAGGGGATGTAATGAATTTTACCAGCATTGTGAACGTAGGCCTAGAGTCATACATTATTTTGGCAGCGGTAGCCTAATTAATTCGACAGGATTGTGAACCTAAGTCACAGTCCACAACAACATTGTGAACGTACACGATCACATATTCCATATTTTTTGACAACGTAATTAATTCGACACCATTGTGAACCAAGCGATCTGCGGGGGTGGTCACTGTCCTTCTCGCAACAGCAATGATAACATAGGCCTAGTCTAGACCACACATCACAAATTGAATAATTTTGGTAGCGGTGGTAATTCATTTGACGGGACTGATTACTGCCTGCGGATGAAGGCTGCCTGCAGATGAACAACTTTTTAGGTGAAATGCACTTGGTGTTGGAGCTGGCGGCAGTCTCTCCCCTGTTCCTTGCTGAGAAAGGCGCAGACACGCCTCTGCTCAGTGCTCACCGTGCGCACCTTGTGGCAGGCAGTGGAATAGCAGCGAACTAACAAACAAACAAACACAGACAACACACACACACAGAAACCCAGGCGATCACATAACCTCCTGGCGGAGGTAATAAATTGAAATTGTATTGATTTGGTTGCATGTATCTGGAGGTTTTAAGTGACATTTTTTTGTTCACACATGTGCCTTTGAATGTTGAAAATTCACTTTTGTTCTATTTTAATACTCTTCCATGTGGTCTCATTTTGAAATATGTACCATCATACAATGCTTACTTAACGCCTAAATAGAGCAAACAATTTTTTGTTATTTCACAAATATTCATGTAGGCTTAAATTTGCTATTATTTTAATAATTCAACAACTCCTAAGGAAAACGTTGTAAGCACATTCATTTAAAATGTCCAAAACTCCTTCCTACCGTGGCGACTTAAGAACTGACGGTGGTGACAGTAATCTGAGGGTGGTGAAAGTGGCCTAATTATTACCTACAGCAAAATAAGTAGCACTCTCAAGTCAATGGCATCTTGCATAAACACTTTATTTTTGTGTGTGCACAGTATGTTTGTGTGTGTGTGTGTTTTCTTCATTAGTTAGTTTCTCTAGGAAGTAGGTAATTGATTCTTGAAATTGTGGCAAAAACAGGTTTTTTAAGTTGTTCAAATCCAAAATATAAAGATGTATTGTCATAGACAAAGGTCTTGGCTGTGCAGCAAATGTATTGGCAAAATCCCTATGTTTTAAATTTTTCATAAAATAGGCCCTTTCTTGGTTTTGTCAACAGCGCCATACAGAATTAGAAGCAAAAATATAAGTTTACTGTATTAAAGTGAATTGCTTTAACAATTCAACATAATTGTAGATACTTATTGTAAGCATATTCTTAAAACTTGTCAAAAACATGTAAAACACATGTTTTTTGTGAACTCCATCAGATGTCACCACCGTCAGGTTTTGTGACAAAAAACCCTCCAAATGCACTTCAGTGGGGGCTAGAGTATAAGTTTGGATCACAATTATTACGAACATGTCTGGTAATGTTTCATTAACCGGCACAATTTAGTAAAATATAGAACAAGATGATGAGCGGAACAAAATCTGACAGTGGTGACATCTGACGGTGTGAGACAAAAAAACACTCTTTTGCATATTATGCATTGGTTGTTCAAATAAGCCATTTCATTTTCGCTCTGTTTCTTGAGTGCTCCATACCGCTTCTGAAACAGTACATATTAATTAACATTAATGCAATATAATACTATTAAAACCCCCGGCGGTGTTGACAGTTTATGGTTGGGACAGTACCAGTCTCCAAACAAATTAACAAATTGAGGAGAAAATAGTAAACTTACAGGAGCTTCAGTGATGGTGAAGTATGCAGTAGAGATATAGGTTTGAAAAGGGGTCCTCAGGAATGACAATGACCTTGTGTATACCTGATTTTATTGTCTTTTTAAAAAAATCTGACGGTGGTGACGAATGTGCTGGACACATTTTGAGCAATCAGAAAATAATGTCAGACAGGAATGTGTGCCTTGTCTTGGCTGACATGGATAAGCAACGTAGACTAGTTCTGACCCCAAAATGGCAGCCACATCCTTCTCTGCTACTGCAGAAGCAATTAGCATGGGCAGATTAGCCATTAGTGCTTTGTGGCTAGCGATTAGCACTCAGAGTGGGCTGTTGGCCAAACTTATGCAGAATGATGACACGCCAGGCTACATGTCTCTGTGGGACATGTTAGCAGTTAGCGTAGCATATGGCAGGGGCGCAGAGAGAGAGAGAGAGAGAGAGAGTAGCAACAAGAATGATTCAGCATCTCTTATAATCTTTATTCTACAGTCTTTTTTATTTTTCTCACAGCCTTATTCTTACTCTATTTGTACTCTCTTCCACCCTTTTTCCCACCAATTTCTCTCTCATTCTTTCTCTCATTATCACACTCTTTCGCTCTGCTTCTCGTTCACTGCATGTTTCTGTAGGTTTTTCTGCCTTCACCTCTCTCTCTCTCTCTCTCTCTCTCTCTCTCTCCTGTATTCCTGTATTTCAAAAAAGTACTTAAGTTCCAGCTCTGTTATGCAAGCGTGCAGAGACAGAAGGTCAAAATATAACTCCGGGAAATTAAACAGCGGGTCCCCACGGTTCATCTTTCTAAATTTTTTAAAATTTTATTCAAGTTCCCCACCCCAAATGACATCTCCAGCACAATTCTCTTGGATCAGACATAGATTTTTTAGAATTATGATGGACTGCATTAAATCCTCCAGATGTCACTTGTGTGTGAACTTGACTGAGCTTTAAAAAATTTAGAGCGTGAGGATCTTTCATTTCTAATGGGAATCACCCTGTGGTCCATGTGGGCCAACTCTGGCCCAGACACTATTCAGGTTTGCTAGTTTCAGCGCCTGTTCATATTAAGGATATGCCGTCACCAGAATACAAAGTTTAACTTCTAGGATTTGAAGGGTGAAGACCTCACCGATATCTAATGGAAATCACTCTTGGGCCTCTGAGCCCATGCCACACATGGGCAAGCACTTGTGCCACACTCAGGCAAGTTTATCTATTTGCTGTAATTCATACAGTGAAGACATTCAGACCACTGAAAATCATGGGATGATGAACTTAAATTAGCTTTATCGAAGTAGTGGGTGATTAACTTAAATAAGCTTAATCAAAGTCATGTGTGATGAACATAAATAAGCTTAAATAAACAAAAAAAATGTAAGTGATGGGGATGGAGTGGCACATCACACCAATGCCCCATACCATACTTTGCACGTGACGACCAAGATTCGAATCTGGTTTGGGTCATTGGTTTGGGTCACCTCACCCAATCTCACTCTCTCCCTCTCTTCATGTCATAATCTTTTCTGTCCTATCAATCAACGGCACATAGTCCTTAAAAGTATATAATGTAGGGGTGTGCAGAAATTCTCTTCCAGAAGTTATTTTCTAGCGATGCACTGGGTCACTTTTCTGAAGTCAGGCAGTGTATGGAAATGAGATGCTAATTTCCCCTTAGATGCTAATTTCCTGTTAGCCTGTAGTCACACCCTCACCTCGCCACACACTCACCAGACAACCACTCTACTTGTTCTATCTAGCCCGCTCCTTTTTTGTGTGTGTGTGTGTGTGTGCACGCGTGTGTGTGTGTGCGCGCGCGTGCGTTTGTCTTTGTTTGTTTATGTAGCCGAAAGGTCTCTTCTCCCACAGTTTACTAATATGTTGTTCTAATAAATTTAAATGAGTGGGTGACGGTCACCATTATGTGTGTGTTTTTTGTGTGTTGTGTTTGTGTTTGTATGTGCGTGTGCTTGTGCAAAATATTGAAATATCAGCCATTGTGTAATGCATTAAACAACTGTGGCTATTCATGTAAAACTATAACATTAATCTTTGGTAGTTTAGGCCAGTGTTTCTCAACAGGGGTGCCGGGGCACCCTGGGGTGCCGCGGGGCCCCCTCAGGGGTGCCGGGGAAACGTGGCTGATGAATACATTATGTAATATGATACATATTTGTCTAAATCGATAAGTTAATGCTAGTCAGTGGAATCTTTCATCTGCCATTTACGCACA
>NC_085868.1:872500-875000 GCF_034702125.1 Engraulis encrasicolus
TGTGTGTGTGTGTGTGTGTGTGTGTGTGTGTGTGTGTGTGTGTGTGTGTGTGTGTGTGTGTGTGTGTGTGTGGTGTGTGTGTGTGTGTGTGTGTGTGTGTGTGTGTGTGTGTTGTGTGTGTGTGTGTGTGTGTGTGTGTGTGTGTGTGTGTGTGTGTGTGTGTGTGTGTGTGTGTGCGTGCGTGCGTGCGAGTGTGCATGTGCATGTGCGTGTGCGTGTGTGCATGTGTGTGCATGTGTGTGTGAGTGTGTATTTATGTATGTGTACTATTGTATAAGCTGAACAAGATGAATAAAAGGGGATGAGATGTGGGGAGATAGAGTGATCAATGTAAAGACTGAGACAGCATGAAGACTTTGCCCAGTCATGCTGATGACACCCCCCCCCCAACCCAGTGCTCCCCAGACACCCGTACTGTAGTGCTGAGCCAGATGTGTTTGTTTGTGTGTGTGTATCTGAGAGAGAGACAGAGAGAGAGAGAGAGAGAGAGAGAGAGAGAGAGAGAGAGAGAGAGAGAGAGAGAGATATATGTGTATGTTTGTGTGTCTGTGCCTGTGTATATGTTTCCTTGACTGTGCGCGTGTACGTGTGTGACTTTGTGTGTCAAGGGAGTGCGTTTACTGAACCCGAAGCATGCTAACCCAAGTCTGCTCTCCTCCATCCCCAGTGAGCTGCCCTAAACCAGGCTGCCTTCCACCACCTCCTAACATACCCACTCCCCTGGGCATCGCACAGCATTGGCCTGCTGTGGGCCCCATAGCGCAGCTGCACCACCAGGCTCTCTCTGTAACCTTCAGCTGCAGTTCACTGCACATCTTAAGTATTATTAAATATATGGACTCCGCCATATTACATGTTCGTTGAATTCAAAAAGGAAAAAGGCAAAACAGTCCGAATATGTCCCCAACAAAATCCAAGGATTTATTGTCTACAAAAAGTATATTTACAGCAGTAGTAACCGATGCTATCTAGAACACTGGATACTACACAAAAAGCATAAGGTACACAAGCATTCAGAGCTCTGGAGATTTCCTGACCTAAATACCCCTGACCGATAACAAAAGTTAATGCAGTTTAGGAGAGGTTAGGTAAAAAGAAAACTGCCCTTCATTTCCCTGCATGTGTATTTTATTTGTTGTCTGTGGATGGGTGCGGTTGTGGGTGTGTGCCTATGTGCCAATCGGATGCTATGAGGGTGTGTTTTGTCAGTAGATGGGTGTGTTCGTGGGCGTGTGTCTATGTGCAGATAAGCCTAGTCTGGGATGTCGTGTGGTTCCGGGGCGGCCATTTTGACTCGTCGTTCTTGATGGGTCATCTTCATCCTGTGGTCTTCCTCTGTGTCATCTTCATCATGTGATCTCCCTCTGTCCCCCTTCAGCCTGTGAACAACTGGGCATAATCCCCCATCCCCAAACATCAACCATTTCTATAGGGATTAGGGCCCCGGGTGGGGCTGGGCCGTCCTGGGCCGTCCTGGAAACATTAGGATTAGCTGCTGAACCAAAGACAGTTGTTAATGTGCCGTCTACGCGGTCTCCCCAGACCCTAGTTGGAGTCACCCCTGACCGTTTTCTCTCTGGGGGTGATTGGTGGCACATTGAGAGTCTATTGAAACAGACATTGGTAATCAGTATGTTGAGTTGGAGGTGAGGGGCTTACTGGTGCCGTCTTGCCCAGGACTGTCTTGGAGAACATTAACATGATTGCCTTTGAACGAGAACTTAATGGTTCTTGAGCCGTCGGCTCCTGCGTAACCATCTGTGGACAACCTTTATTTAGTTATTTAGCTGCAAAAATGTTCTGGGCCTATTTGTTCGCCATATCCTGTTAATCAAATCATGTTCAGTCATCCTTGCAATTTTTCATCATCACAACACATATTAGTAAACATTCAATCTTTATTGTCAACACACATATTAGTAATCATTATTATCAAACATTCTTATTAAATCAACTAACAAACCAAAAGTATCTCTAGTTATCTAAAAGCTAGTTTCTGCTATTGTACAATATCTAACAGTATCCACGGTGCAGGGTCCTACCGCGCAGCAGCACCGTCAGGCCCTCTCAGCAACCTACAGTTCTACTTCACAGCACAGGCCCATCCTTCAAGGTGCAGGTGTAACCGAGGTCATACTGCACAGCCCCTGCCACTTGGGGCTTGAACTCACAGCCTCCTTCTCGCATTGGAATAAAACCACTGATAGCCCAGTCACTTGTATGGCTTTGTGGAGGTTTACAAACATTATACCACCAAACTCTGCTAGCAGATAATTGCCATCCATTACACAGGGCTCCCTGATGCAGTTGCACCGCCAGGCCCTTCCAATACAGTATCTTTATTCAGGGTCAGCCTCTAGTCCCACGATGCAGCTGTAGCACTATGCTGTGGTTATCTTTAACAGTGATGGTCGAAACAGATTACTGAATTACAATCCAGTGCCACATTCCAAATGACTTGGTTTTTACCTGTCCAATTCAGCCAGGTGATTGGCTGGTT
>NC_085868.1:877500-880000 GCF_034702125.1 Engraulis encrasicolus
CTGTAGCAGCCATTTTGTGCTAGCATGGAAACTCCACTCTAGCAGTGGAGTGCTGGTGTGATGCTCATTGTCTTCCTACTGGAAACAAACATGCCCTGAATCTCAGTTCCATAAGCTGCCCTTATTAGAGAAAACTGTACTCACAAGCAGGGAAAAAAGCACAGAAAGAGGACATGAGGCAGGGTGATGTGACAGGGGGAAATATATAAGTGAGCAATAGTGATGAATGGAGAGAGAGAGACAGAGACAGAGAGGAAAGAAGGGAAGATAGGAAATGATGGAGAGAGTGAGTAAAAGAGGAGAGAAGACGGAGAGAAGGTTCATCCATCTTTTTTGGCAGAGTGGAAAGGGGGAGAGGCTCATCAAATCCCTTTCTGCTGATTTCACACCAGTGATGAAGAGCTCAGCTCAGCTTGCCACTGCTTTGCTCTGGATCCATTTGTGATGGGAACTGGGCTGATAACTGGGCTGATCTGTGTGTGTGTTTGTGTGTGGTTTTTTTTGGTTGCAACAAGCCTGTTTATGTTTGTGTATTTGGCTATTTCCGTCCCTGTGTACACAGTGTGTTTCTACAATGTATTTTTGCATTTTGTGCGTGCTGGAATGGATGCATGAAAATGTGTGCGTGCGTGCGTGCGTCCGTGCGTGTGTGCGTGCGTGCGTGCGTGCGTGCGTGCGTGCGTCCGTGCGTGTGTGCGTGCGTGCGTGCGTGCGTGCGTGCGTGTGATGTGCAGCCTACATAATGTGTGTTTGATGATCTTGGGAAGGCATCGAATGAAAGCACGTCAATAAGAGCTCTGGATTGGAAGGACACTCTGCCGACCCAGCAAAGCGGCAGAGACAGAGGGAGAGAGAGAGAGAGAGAGAGAGAGAGAGCAGAGGCATAGGATGAAAAGAAGAAGAGCAGATGAGAGAAAGAGATTGAGATTTGAGGGAGAGAGGGAGAGGGAGAGAGAGAGGGAGAGAGAGAGAGAGAGAGAGAGAGAGAGAGAGAGAGAGAGAGAGAGAGAGAGAGATAGAGAGAGATAGGGAGAGAGATAAATACCGACAGTGAAGAGAGACATACACAGTGAAGGAGGAAGAGGGACAGAGAGATGAAGGGACAGCATGAGGAATACTGAGCAGGAGAGAGAGAGAGAAAAAAGAGAGATAATGAGAGAGATAGACAGAGGTTGAGTTTGAGAAAGCAGGAGGGAGAGGAAAGACGAGTGTCTGCGGAGAGAGCGAGGGAGGATGTCGGTGAGAGATGGAGACAGGACAAGATAAGCTGAGAGAGGAAGTGCGAGGAACAGAGGAAACGTGCAGCATGAGAAAGGAGCTAAGACAGGGAAGGGAGGGGAGCGTGTGTGTGCACGTGTGTGTGTGTGTGTGTTTCAGAGTGAGCGAACGAGCCAGCGAGAGAAAAAGAGATACAGAGTGAGTGAGAGAGAGAGAGAGAGAGGGAGAGAGAGAGACAGAGAGAGAGAGAGATAAAGAGATGCAGAGACAGGGAGAGATCTAGGGAGAGGGAGTTAAAGAGATGGAAGACAAGAGGGGATCGAGTGAGCAAGGGGAGGCAGGGAGAGAGAGAGGGATGCAGGAAATAGAGGAGAGGGAGGGGTAGCAAGCCAAGGGAGCGGGAGAGAGAAACGAGAGCACTCCTTTCTGTCCTGCTAAGCATCTTCCAGCAGCACGGGGCTGGCTCTCGCTCTCGCTCTCGCTCTCTCTTTCTGTGTGCGATGCACACCGCAGCACACTACTGTGCCCCTCCCTCTTCCTCTCTACCTCCCTCCCTCCTCTTCCTCTCTCTCATCCTTTCTCTCTCATCCTCTCTCTTCCTCATCTTTCTCATCCTCCTCTTCCTCGGCCCGTAGCGAGGCAGGCAGCAAACAGCGGAGGTAGAAACAGTAGCCGTAGCAGCAGCAGTAGCAGCAGTAACACAGCGACAGTGGGACAGGCAATACGGGGGAAGAACATTAACACTCGCGGCGTAACCGTGGCGATAGAAGGATGCTCGTGGTGCTGATGCTGACGGCGCCGGTGGTTGCTGTGCCGTTGCTGTCGCGATGCGGATGACGCGTAGGGGCGAGAGGAGGCGCGCCCGGGGAGGCGGAGGAGGAGGCGGAGGAGGCCATCGGCACTCGCAGCGCCTGCGCCTCCTTTGTCCCTGCGGCCCGGCGGCGGCACTCATCCCCTGTTTCTCGCTCTCCTCCTCCTCCTCCTGCTCCTCCCTGCCCTTCTCCTCCTCCCTATCCCCCTTGCCGCCCCCCAACCGCCCCCCGCCCGCACCTCCTCCTCCCCTCTCTCCTCCTCCTCACCCTCCTCCTCCTCATCCTCCTTCCTCTGTCTCCGCTACAGAGGAGTTCAAGGGCTCCAGCCTGGTGGAGCTGATGAAGAAGGAGGGCACCACGCTGGGCTTGACGGTGTCCGGGGGCGTGGACAAGGACGGCAAGCCCCGCGTCTCCAACCTGCGCCAGGGTGGCATCGCCGCCAGGTAAGGCTGATGCACAGTAAATAAATA
>NC_085868.1:885000-895000 GCF_034702125.1 Engraulis encrasicolus
TCTTCTCTTTCAATCATTTACTCATTCGCTTTATTTCACTTTATTTATCTCTGCATCATGGCCCCCTTTGTTTCGTGTCCGCTCTCTTCCTTTCCACCACTTCTCCTCTCCTCAATTTCCTCCAGACATCCACATAATTTCTCTTTTTCCCCCTTCCCTCGCTATCCTCTATTCATCTCTTCTCCTCTCCTCTGACCGCTCTATCATCTGTTCTTCTCTCCTCCACCCTTCCTCTTCTCCTCCTCCTCCTCCTCCTCGCTATCCATACTCCTCTCCTTTTCTCTGTTGTCCTCTGCTCCACTCCTTCTCTCCTCCTCTCTGCCAGACCTCTCTATCATTTGATCTTCTCTCCTTCACCCCCCATATCCACTCTTTTTCTCCTCCTCTTCTGACCTCTGTATCATTTGCTCTGCTCTTCTATCCTCTTTCCATCTCCTCCAGACTTATATATCATTTGCTCTTCTCTCCTCCTCCTCCTCTTTCTCTTCCTGCTCCTCTATTCTTGATCTCTCTTTTCTCTCCACCCACAGATTGCTCTCACAATGCCTATGCCTTGGTCTTTAGTTCCATTGAAAACTACAGCAGGAATTTAACATTGAAAACTTTTGTTCTCTCTCTCTCTCTCTCTCTCTCTCTCTCTCTCTCTCTCTCTCTCTCTCTCTCACTCTCTCTCTCTCTTTCTCTCTCTGCCCCTCTCTCACTCTCTCTCTCTCTGTCAATCCCTCTCTCTCATCAGGAGTGATCAGTTGAACGTGGGTGACTACATCAAGTCGGTGAATGGCATCAACCTGACAAAGTTCCGGCACGACGAGATCATCAGCCTTCTGAAGAATGTGGGCGAGCGTGTGGTGCTGGAGGTGGAGTATGAGCTGCCCCCTGTCTGTGAGTACCGGAACTGCACCTTAATCACTTTATCAGGAAAGGTCAAAGGGTCACTTGGTCAGTGGCAAGTGTGGCAAGTCTTGCTTCAGTGTTGCCCCGTCTCCATGGAGAAAACAGTAACTTTTCCCTGCTGTCAACCTGGGCCAGTGATACTCACTATTTTTCCTCAAGAGGTACATTGGAAGAAAGAAATCAGGAGGACAGCCGGATTGAGCGCCAGGCATGAGAGAATAGCTACGGTCAGGCATGTGCACGCAGCATTTACAATGTACAGGGCCAGATTAAGGTGGCCTGGGGCCCCTAGGCTGCAGGTTGCTGTTGGGGGGCCTGGAAGGTAAATTTCGCAAACAAATTTACATAGACAGTGTCATACTTACGAGCTAGGAATTAAGGATAACATGTCTAGCAACTGTACTCAGGACGACAGATTAGTTTTTCAACATTGCATATTGTCACAATTCTGCAATTTTTCACTTGTGGCCAATCAGGGGCCCCATGGCAGGTGGGGCCCCTAGGCTGCAGCCATATCTAGCCTTTGCGTTAATCCGGCCCTGACAATGTTCGAGGGAAATGACCAATTTGATGTTGAAAAGACTATTTATTAGTCTCTGCCATTCAGTGTTGTGGCATTGTTGGATATTTGACGAATTAGGTTAAGTTTTGGCGCTCTTTTCTCTGCCAATATTAGACGACCTCAAACCATTTACAGTAGAATAATAAGCTCTCTATTTTCGGACCAATACGAAACCAAGCCACCCATGAAAATGTGCACAAACGGCCATAAAAAGGACAGCAAATACATTTTCAAATAAGATCTGTGATTGATTTGGGCATCTCACTTCAGAGGGAAAATGTGGTCTTGCTGCACGTGCGCAAGTCAAATTTGTCAGTAAATAAACAACGATGGAGTGCGTCTGTGTCAGCCAGGTGGACCATATTTAAATAGGCCTAGCACATTTTAAAGAAATGTAGGCATGTTGGTTATGTTAGGCTACAATGCTTTGCTATAACCTTGCGAATCCCCAAGCTGGACGTTGGCTCGCGAGTGGTGCAATGAGTAACAGGGACCTAGGCGGAGCCTATTCAACATCCTTATTGTAATAAGTTATTACAAATTACTTGTAGAAAAGTGCTCAGAGAGTGCACCTCTACCCTCTGGTGGACAGAAACACACACGCCCCACGAACATACAAACTAACAAACAAGCAAATGTAACCACAATCACACGGTCACATAACCTCCTTGGCAGAGGTAATGAGATAGTGTCACAAGGCCCTAAGCAACAGAAAAGAATGGAGCTGATGGAGTCTGAATGCAGCTTGGGTAAAACATTTCATTACCGGAAAAGCTGATTAGCATTTGCTGTTTTTGCAACATGAAAAGGTCATTTGGAGCTGCATGAGCATAGCGCACATGAAAATGTTACTCTACCTCTCATTTCCTCCCACAGGTCAATAGCAGAAAATAGACCAAATAACCATTCAGTGGGGAAATGTCAAACAAAGTGAGAGGAATTGAAAGTGAATTAGAACAAGCTGTGCCACGGTTGTGGTTACCGGAGGACTGCAGCATTTATTTGTTAACAACACAAACTGTGCATGTGAAACACGTGTGCATATGCTCAGTGACTGGTAGTGTGCTGCAGGCAAGATGACGCATTAATGGGTGAGAAAGGGGGAGAGGTAGGGATGGGTGAGGTGTTCATGAGGGGGAGGTGTGCGCGCGGGCGCGCGGGCTTGCGGGCATGCGTGCATGCGTGTGTGTGGGGGGTGGTGTTTGGAGCTGGAGGGGTGAGGCAGTGCCACATGGCCCAGATAGCTCCAGGCTCTTTTTTGCATTTTATCCTTTTGAAACAGATGGCCGCCATAATTACCTGCAAATAAAGTTCTACTCCAGGCTTTTACCTGTCCATGCTCTCGCTTTTTACCTGTCCCTGCACCTTATAAAGTCATAAACTGGGGATGTGCCAATAAATAAATAAATAAATTAATTAATTAATTAATTAATGAAACAAAAAAACATTTTGAAATGGTCAAAACTACTACATTTCCCTCATTACTACACAGCCACGTAAAGCAGTGTTTCCCAACCTTTTTGTCTTGCGCACCCCCTTGCATGTTTTTGTCATACCACGAGTAACCCCTCGCATCATCCTTAATCCCAATGTGACTATGCTCCATACATTTGTTATTCCACCTACACCTTGCAGTGTGCTCACACAGTCCAAGTAGCTGTATCCCTAGTTGGGAATCACAGACTTAAAGAGCCTTCTAATTGGCCAAGCCTTATTGGCATATGCCCAATGTGTAGGGCCGGACATCCCTGGTTCAAAAAGTAATAACCTCACCACACATTTACTTCATCCAACTTCAATAAAACAGACCTAATCCCAAGCCTAATTAGCCACACCCCTGTCTCTAGGTCGTCGTCAGCAAGGTAATTGAGTTCATTCGTGAAGCCACTTGTGTTGAGCATAGGCAAAAGGGATATCTGGCTGTACTTTTACTTTCTCTATCCAGTTTGTCCGCCTCTGCCACTGTTTTCATTTCAAAAGTCGTCCCCACTATGGTTACAGACAGTGATATATTTGCTATTTGTAACTCCCCCTTCTCCCCCAGGCTGAATAGAAATATGCCTTTTCATGTTTCAGTTTTACGTCTACAAAAAAATAAGAAATTACTTGTCTTGGGACAGAACTTTGCATGGATTGTACAACACAGACAATCAATCAGTCCTTGTTGTGAAATGGGTTACAACATGCATGCATTAAATTAGACGTGAAGTGTCCATGCATTCTGCATAGTGGATTTTGTTTGCCTACATATGTGTGCATGTGTTCCTGTTCCATTGCAGTGCGCTGCAGAAAATGACTTTCTCTGTTGAGTCAGGAGTCTTCATTTTGAGCAAAAGTGAGAGAGAAAGAGTCAGAGGAGAGTAATGGCGGCCAAATCGGGCACTGTGAAATACTTCATTAGCCGAGCGCATCCATTTTTAATAACCTGCTCAGATGGGATAGGCTATTATTACTTCAGCACAGACACGCTCTGGTCTTACTCTGTGTATTTCAGAATATAAAGATTTCGTGTGCGTGCATGTTTGCGTGCATACCTGCGTGCCTGCGTGTTAGACAGAAAGAGAAGGAGAATGTGTGTGTGTTGGTGTGCTGTTGACCGTACTGTGTGTCTTGTCTCTCCACAGCTGTTCAAGGTTCCGGAGTCATGTTCAAGAATGTGGAGGTGACCCTACACAAGGAAGGCAACACTTTTGGATTCGTCATCAGAGGTATGTACTTGCATGTGCCTTTGTGTGTGGATGTTGGTGTGGGTGTGTTTGTATTTGGGTGTGCGTGTTCATGTTTGACATGTGAAGAGCATAGTTGTTCTTAGGTAAGTAGGTATCTTTTTTGCACAATGCGCAAATGTTCCCTTCCTCTTTGCGTGCGTGTGCGTGTGTGCGTGTGCGTGTGCGTGTGCGTGTGCGTGTGCGTGTGCGTGTGCGTGTGCGTGTGCGTGTGCGTGTGCGTGTGTGTGTGTGCGTGTGTGTGTGCGTGACAGCATGCACAAGCGCAACCATGAGAAATCTAGGATTGCAACAGAATTACTCTCCATGTTTTCAATTTGCCAAAGCGTATGCATGAGTGCAGATGCTACTGACTGGAGCAAATGACTACATCCCATATGCCGTGTATGTGTGCTTTTTATCAGTTACACACACACATACAGACACACACACACACACACACACACACACACACACACACACACACACACACACACACACACACACACACACACACACACACACACACACACACACACACACACACACACACACACACACACACACACACACACACACACACACACACACACACTCACACACAGGGTCTGCCTCAGGCTTACCTCATAGCACAAAAAACAGCAGAAACATGCCTCCAACAGTGCCCTATCTAATACCACTGTGCAGAACACAGTAAAAATGCATGCACGCGCGCGCGCGCGCGCACACACACACACACACACACACACACACACACACACACACACACACACACACACACACACACACACACACACACACACACACACACACACACACACACACACACACACACACACACACACACACACACACACACACACACACACACACACACACACTCAACCATGCAACTATGGCCTACCTAATTGCATTGCATTCAATTACAGTACATTGCATTCAAAGTTTACGATTGTCGAGTTGTTAAGAACTGAAGTTGTACCTACAAACTGTATTTTGCATCAGTAAGGCTTGTTAATTTAGTCCGTAGCTTTTAAAAGTGTTACTGATGCAATTTGAAGTAAATACTAGTTCAACTTCCATTCTTAACAAAGCTAAAGGAGAATTCTGATTAATTTCAACATGCGGATGTGTTGCCCACTCTACCCTTGACCTTTCAGTACCCGAAGACGCAACTTTTTTATTTTTTTTTATTTGTTCAGCCCTTTCTGTTTTCTGCTAATGGGGACGTGGGATTGTTTACATACTGCTTAAAATGACTTGACATGCTCCAAATATCATTTCAAAAGTTATGCAACACGAACAAACACCCATACAGCATATCACATACTTTTTGGATGACATTTGGGGTATGTTAAGACTGATGCAATTCCAAGTGAATGCTGCAGTTTAAAGTTCAATATTTTAAGCACTTAATATACGCTAGTGTGCCTCTTGCTCCGAACAATAAATAACAATATAGTCAGCAATATGTTGGTGAAGACCGTCCTGCTGACCATGCCCTTTTTTGTTGTTGTTTGTTTGTTTTTGTTATTTCTTGTAAGTATTGCTGATGCAATTCGAAGATAATGCAAGTTCACCTTACATCGTAAACAACACTCCATTGTTCCAGTTTGTGTTGAACTTGCACCCACCATTGCAGTACATCAGTAAGATTTTTTGTAATTGCAAATGACAATAAAAAACAGTCTCAATCAGTTCCGTAGTTGATGATGACTGGGTACATCCATTTAATGAATTGGCTCACCATGCTGTGTTTCATAGGCATCACCTCTTTTTTACTGTGAAGCGAAGCACTATCTTGATCACAATCAGAATCAGCCGTAATTCTCCATGTGCACGTATAACTTCACTTGGATATGAAGACTACCTCTCTACATGCACCCAGCATATAATATGAAGTACTTAAAGGTGCTTATTATTAGATGGTACACTTTGTTTTGAAAACGGCACCTTTCATACATTAAAAGGTGGATCTTCTCCATGTCCGACAATTTGAATTTTCAGAAATGAATATTTTTATCTGCAAAACGTACTGTACTTTGGTGATATTAGTGAACATAAGTTTTTAATGTTGTAAATATTTATGACAAAAACATCAACTTTGCTAATAGGCAACACAGTTTCATTGAGCAGCATAGTTGCAATACCTACTCTGGCCACCATCCTACACCGTGCACCTTTTACATACAGTATCATACAATAAACAGTGCCATGAATAAGTAACATTAAAACATTGGGGGCCTGCATTCCAGTCCATGCCATAATATAATAATAATAATAATAATTGTATTTGTATAGCACTGTGTCATACAAGGCATGTAACTCAAAGTGCTTAACAAATGGGAAAAAAAACATTGTTAGAGATAGATTTAAAAGGAGAGGTATAGAGGAGAGGCAGAAAAAGCAGGAAGGCAGAGGAAGAAGAGATAGACAGAGAATGTAAAGTCATAAGGTCAATGTAGGTTAGGACCAGGATTCTTAGATGTGTAAGGTCCATAGTGGCTGGGCCTATCATAAGTCATAGATAGTCACACAGAGATTGGGCGCTCAGGTGCGGCCCCTGGTGGCATCAGGGGTGAGGAAAAACTCCCTTTCGCTTTATTCATAGTTTGTAAGGGGGAAAAAAAGCTCAGTGAGGTCTGAGAAAAAAGACCCCCTATAGTCAGGAAGAAACCTCAGGCAGAGACCAGCGGCCACCTAGGGGAGCCCCCTGCCAGGGCTGGTTGCGAGTAGTAAGGGCGCTGCGGCAGCTGGGACACTATGGCGCCTTGGCAGCTAGGAGTTGGCAAGGATGAAGAGGTGGGTCTTCAGCTGCTTCTTGAAGGAGTCGACGGAGGTGGCTGATCGGATCTCGATGGGGAGGGCGTTCCATCTCTTGGGCGCATAGCAGGCAAACGCGGCGTCGCCGATCTTCTTCTGCGGGGGGGTGGGGGTCCTTAGCAGCTTGCCGTTAGTGGACCTGAGAGCTCGAGCAGGGGCATAAAAAGAGAGCATGTCTGAGATATAACTAGGGGCAAGTCCATTTAATGCTTTAAATACTGTGAGCAGAATCTTAAAGTCGATTCTGTATGAGACAGGTAACCAGTGCAGGTCTGCCAAGACAGGAGAGATGTGCTCTCTCATTCTGGGTCGTTGTTAGGATTCTTGCCGCAGAATTTTGAATGAGTTGCAATTTGTCAATTAATTTTTTTGGGAGACCAGAGAAGAGAGCATTGCAGTAGTCTATCCTACTGGTGACAAAGGCATGAATAAGTTTCTCAGCGTCTTGTCGGGGGGCCAAGCCGCGCACTTTGTTGACATTTCTAAGATGGAAAAAAGCAGATTTTGTTATCTTGTTGATGTGAGGCTCAAAGCTCAAATCCGAGTCTATGATCACACATAGGCTAGTAACCTTATCTTTAATGTGCATGCTTAGGTCACCTAGGCTTGAGTGGAGTTTTTGCACGTTTTTTCTTAGGCCCAATGAGCAACAACACTTCAGTTTTATCCTCATTTAATTTATGGAAGTTACTGTTCATCCAATCTGTGATGGCAGACATGCATTTAGTCAAGGCATGAATGGCAGTGGTTTGGCTAGGCTCGACAGAGATATATAGTTGAGTGTCATCGGCATAGCTATGAAAATCAACATTGTGCTCTCTGATGATGGAGCCCAGGGGCAACATATAGAGAGAGAAGAGGAGAGGGCCCAAGGACTACCCTGAGCAACTCCAAAAGGCACATCATACTTGTTGGAGACGTATTCTCCAATGGTGACAAAAAACTGCCTTCCTGTAATATATGTTTTGAACCACTCTAAGACGTGACCGGACAAGCCTACCCAAGATTCAAGGCGGTCAATTAGTATGTTGTGGTCTATCGTGTCAAAGGCGGCACTGAGGTCGAGGAGGATAAGTGCTGAAACTTTGTTTGCGGCAGTGCTGAGCCTAAGATCACTTATTATTTTGGTTAGTGCTGTTTCGGTGCTATGGTTGGCTCTAAAGCCTGATTGGAATTTTTCCAAGTTATCATTCCCAGCCAGATGTTGATTAAGCTGTTTAAATACAACTTTTTCTAGTACCTTGCTTATAAAGGGGAGGTTTGATATAGGTCTGTAGTTGTTTAAAGAATTCTGATCTAAATTTGTCTTATGACCTTGCTTACTAGCATAAGAACATTATCACCCGAGAGGGTAGAGACATTTGAATGAGAAATCAGTTTCAAACAATCGTCGCAAGTGTCGCAGTGCGTACCACTTCTGCAAACAAAAAAAGGTTGGTGTGTTTTCAGTGTGTGATGTAACAAGGTTTCACATGGTGAAAAGAAACATTAAATGGAGCAACAGGCACATGACTGATAATGGGCGATATGTCGATTATGAGATCCCCTTCTGCTAACGCACTTATTAACACTACTCTTTGAGTTGCCGGGACCAGAGCGCTGTGATCACATATCAACCAATTTATTGCGTTTTATTATTTTCTACTGGCTGACTTGTTGGTCCTATGTCTCTATGTACTTTGGTATAATTTGGCTAAGGTTATCGTCAAAGAAACACCATCTTAGTACTACACATTGAGTTGCAGGGAATGGAGCTCTCTGATCACATATCAGCTTTGTCGGTTGGTTGGTTGTCAGTATACCCCATACTACTTCTGTTGGTTTCAGTTTCTGTCATTTGAAAGGTTGGCATTGTTTTTTTTTCTCATCAGTTGAACAAAAATCATATGGCTCTTTAAAATGTTTTATAAGGTATTTTTCTCATTGGACAAGATCCCCACTGCCCCTTCTATCATAACAGGGCTGTGACCTTTTCACAAGTGAAGGTCACACATTGACATTTCACAACACCCTTGTGCAAGTGCAATCATCCCCACCCATCGCAAAAACATAGCGATGGAAGAGAATGACAAGACACGCACACACACACGCACACGCACACGCACACACACACACACACACACACACACACACATAAAGATAGATGAATGCACATTCACACTCACAAGCAAACGTGCACAAACACAGACACAAAACCTGCTTGTATTTTCGCACACTCTCACAAGCACAACCTGACACACTGACAGGCACACAGACGCGTAAGAACTTTACAACACACACACACACACACGCATGCACGCACAAACACTCACACACATACACACACAACTCTCTCTCTCTCTCTCTCTCTCACTCACTCACTCACTCACTCACTCACTCACTCACTCACTCACTCACTCACTCTCTCACACACACACACACACACACACACACACACACACACACACACACACACACACACACACACACACACACACACACACACACACACACACACACCTGTCTGGGTGTTACACTCACAGGTCGACAGGTTTAGCCAGCCAGCCCAGCCCTGTGCATAACCAATGGAGTATTCCATCTTAGTATATACAGTAAGGCATGTTCAATGGTGTCTGTGACGTATGCCACAGGTCCTTATCTGCTGAAAGGGGATAACTGGCTTACAGGGGCGGGGGTGAAAGCAGGGCCCAGGGCCCAGGGCCCGGGGCCCACCTTTATTGGTGTGGCTGAAGCTAGTATATCAATGATGTTAATGCACATTCATCATTAAATAAAATTTTTCCTCTGACACAAAACTACAGAAGCATGTTTTTTTGGGGGGGTTCGGTGTGGCCAACACTGTTCAATGGGGCACCTAAGTCACGCCCTCTACTTCCTGGTGCATGGGGCAATAAGTTGCAAAAGATTGAATCGAAGTGAACGAGGCGAGTTGTGGTTTAATTTCAAGCCCAGTAATTATTTTTTGCCCCATGAACCATATTCCTAGTTTGTATGCACAGATGAATGATGGGAAATG
>NC_085868.1:905000-922500 GCF_034702125.1 Engraulis encrasicolus
TAGTTAGATTAATATCTACTAGTTAATGTACTGCCCTTGATGGATGGATAGCAGGGAGAGACAGACAGAGTAGACAGAACAGACAGAGCAGACTGGGCAGACAGACAAGGGATAGATTAGTGTGTTGGCGTGATCGCTGACTCATTTACAGAATCAGTGGGGTCCTTGACACCCAGGACAGACAGAGACACTGGCATCCACAGCAGGCAGGCAGGCAGGCAGGCAGACAGACCGACAGATAGACAGACAGACATCAGACAGACAGACAGACAAGCTGACCGAAAGCACCAATGAGAGACAGACAGAAGTTCAGTGTGTCTTGCCTCTCTCTTTTTTTTGTTCATAAGGGCTCTGAGCTCATTCACAATGTCAATGGGCAGGCAGGCAGACAGGCAGACTGAATCACTATAGTCCAACATCCTCCAGCAGGCAGGCAGGCAGGGAGACAGGGAGGCAGGCAGACATAGAGGGATTACAGAGTGTCTGCTGAGCCTCCCCCAACTCCTTTGGTGTTTATTTTGCCCTTTAAACTCTGCATCCCACTGCTCTGTCTACCCATTTGTTGGTCAATGTGTTTATTCTTTATTTTGTCGGAGGAGGCCATATGAAAACATTTGGTCTAGGAGGCTTTGGGTTTTTTTTCCATTATTTATATACATTTGTTTTTCTCCCATCTGTCTGTTTCTCTCTGTGACAGCTGATTGCGTGTGTCTCTGTTCTCTAAAAGCTGTCTTCCCCAATGCCATTTGTTGTTTTTATTTCTCTCTTTTTTAAATTATGTTGTGTGTTTTTTTGTTTACTTTGTTGTCTTGTCCTTTATTTACCTCTGTTCTTCTCTCTTACATTTTTATTAGTTTTACCCATTGTTCTGTCTGTTCTTTGTTGAACCATCTATTTCTTTCTCATTACTTTCTCTTTGTGTCTGTTTTCTCTTTGTCCTCAGCTGACTTAACTTGTTTTTTTTATCTGTTTTCTGTTTTTGCTCTTTTTTCTGTGTGTCTCTTGTTGTTTTTCTCCCTCCTTCCTTCCCATTGTACCTAATCCTTTTCTTTCTTGTTGTTTCCTTCTTTCTGTCCCAATCACCTCTCCTTTCATTGATCTCTTCCTCTCCCTCTTCGTTTCTCCTCTTATTCGTTCTTCTTGCTGTTTGCTGTGTGGTTTAGTTTTGGAGTTGAGAAACTATCTGGTAGAAAGTTTTAAATCTCTTTTCTATCATCTCTTTCTCTCTCTCTCTCTCTCTGTCTCTCTCTCTCTCTCTGTCTCTCTCTCTCTCTCTCTCTCTCTCTGTCTCTCTCTCTCTCTCTGTCTCTCTCTCTCTCTCTCTTCCTCTCTCTCTCTTTTGAGGGGATATTCTGTTTGCTGTGGGGTTGATGTGAAACGATGTTGTTGGGACCTATCGAGTTTTAAATCTCTCTCCTTTGCTCTCCATTTTGCTCTCTCCCTTTTGTTCTCTCTCTCTCTCTCTCTCTCTCTCTCTCTCTCTCTCTCTCTCTCTCTCTCTCTCTCTCTCTCCCCGCTAGGGAGGGCACCATTAAGCCGGGTGATCGTCTGCTGAGCATCGATGGGATCCGTCTGCATGGCACGTCTCACGCGGAGGCCATGAGCATCCTCAAGCAGTGCGGACAGGAGGCCACGCTCCTCATCGAATACGATGTCTCCGTTATGGGTGAGTGACAACCACATGTGCCAAACAGGTCATTCTCAGTGGTACACAAATCAGTTTAAAAGCGTGGTCAATTAATGATATTCCTTTGAGGCCATGAGCATCCTCAAGCAGTTCAGGACAGGAACCCACAATGGTCATCTAGTACGACGTCTCTATCGTGGATTAATAACAAGCTCATGGCCCAATCGGATCACTCTGCTATACATGCAGGCGGTATATCTGCCACTCAGTTAGCCAATCATATGCTTCTGAGCCCTGTGCATATGATGTCTCTTTCATGATTGAGTGGTGCTTCCTTTGCAAAATCATATCAGTCAAACTTTTTAAGGAGACCATTTTACTCATCGAAAATACTGTCTCCGTTATGTGAGTGACTAGGGCTGTTCGCAAATAATCGACTAATTGTTGGTCGACCAAAAAAAATTCTAGTTGACCGAATCCCATTGGTCGATTGGTCGCAGCGGAGGGGAAAAAAAAAACAGCGTCTCGTCTAAGGACTTTCAGGACTCTTGACTTGAAGAGCGTGACAAAGGAAGACGTGTTGTTGATTTGTTTGACAGAAGGCTTCAAGTTATTTTGGCCATGTCTGGAAGGAGCTCTAAAACATGGGATCCTTTTTGAAAAGGATACAGATTGCTTGTCAGTCAGTGGTCACTAACGTCGGGCGAGAAGAACCACGCGAATTCGAGCGACAGGTGCGTTGAATTATGTAAGTTCACCACCATGGCAGATGCTGCTCTCTTCTCCCTCCCTCTCTCATACACATGCATACACAGGTCTAGTTCTACCGGCACCGTTTGCTACAATGCCTCACTCGACTCGTTCATTCCATTGGTTGACAAAACTCCAGGGAGCCGCCTGCTTCGGTCTCATCTCGCATAATTATCCGTTTATTGCATACGGTGTAAAAAGTGTGAAGAGTGAAGACACGTCGGCGCATAATCCGAAGCTCCAAAATGCTGTTGCAACGTCATGGTGCTAACTCGCCCTTCGTTAGCTTCCATACCACTTTGCTTTATCACTTGGCTGTACAATTTTACTCCGTGCTGGCCAACATCCAAAGAACCACCACCAGATACGAACATATTTTGGGGTGTGTGTACGTTGTAACCCTAAGTCATTCACAGACAACTTATCAGAATTCTGTTTGCTGCCCTGAACGGCAACTCTTGTCAAGACTCCAGTCCAGCGATAAACAAAACCAGCGTGGGTCATTTAAAAGGGGAAACGCTGCGTATCATTTAAGACCATAAACAGACACTAAGTGCTTGATGGACATTCCAGTGAACAACTATAGCCTAATTGCCTGGTTACCACCAGACCTAATCACAAGTGTCTTTCAGATCGAAACGATTGTGTAGAACGTAAGGCAGTATGGGTGTTCCCAGGCTAATTGCCTACAGTAACGCTGCAACAAATGTCCAAATAGATTAAAGGTATGACAGACAACGGAGGGATATTGATTCTGCCCTCCAGTTGGGCTACACTTCTGCTTTCAGGCAGCGAGTGGCATCTCTACCATGCGCAGTTTGTTTCCATCACCGAATATTAATTTTAATTCATTTGTTATGTGTTTCAATGGCTAAAACTATGTGAATTCGAACTTCGAATTATCATATTATACCTAGTAGGGCTATCTCGGTCAAAATGTGATGTTAAAAAAACTTTGAGGTTGGGGGGCGATTAATCAATTAGTCGGAGTAAATGACTTCCTTTGATCGACCAACAAAATCCTTGGTCATGGACAGCCCTAGAGTGACACTTTCTTCTGCTACCCAATGAGCCATTCACTCAGCTAATCTTCTGCTTGTCTTTGGGTGAGTGATTGCATCACAGACCAATCAGATCTCTGTTAAAATCATCGAAACGACATATAATGTAAGTCACTGCTGGACCAAACTAAGATTTCTCTCTCTCTCTCTCTCTCTCTCTCTCTCTCTCTCTCTCTCTCTCTCTCTCTCTCTCTCTCTCTCTCTCTCTCTCTCTCTCTCTCTCACTCTGTCACTCGCTCTCTCACTCGCTTGCTCGCTCTCATGCAAACACACAAACATACATAGGCCTACACATAATACTCATCATCCCTTTCTTCCGATCCTTCACTCCCCTACAGACACACACACACAAATACAGTGCTCTTTTTCCCAGTGAATGATGCTGGTAATAGCCGGCTTTAGAGGCAGGTTCCCAGTGTGTGGCCAGACCTGTTCCTACTTAGTATTCGAATCCAGCAGCTATGGGGGAAGGCAGACTACGTGCGTAAAGTTCAGAGAGACCCAGAGACAGAAATCATGGGTCTCTTTGGTCCCTTTTGGTCTTTTTAAAGGCTCAGCCTCTCACTCACGTGGAGACAGGGGGTGCCTGGGGCGGGAGTGTGTGTGTGTGCCCATGTGTGTGCGAGAGAGAGAGGGAGAGAGAGAGATTGAGAGAGGGATTGAGGCAGGGTGTGTGTGCGTGCGTGCGTGCGTGCGTGCGTGCGTGCGTGCGTGCTTGCTTGCGCGAGAGTTTCGAGGATATTATCTGCAAGTGTGTGTGTTTGTGTGTGTGTGCACATGCTTTGATGGCGCTGAAAGAGAGGCGATTGATTGGTCTGACAGGAGTCGTCACCTGGCATTTGCTAGCAGCCGACTAAAATGTGAGCTCATTCAATGCACCACTAGTAGCTAAGGATTTAGAAAGAAAGAAAGAAAGAAAGAAAGAAAGAAAGAAAGAAAGAAAGAAAGAAAGAAAGAAAGAAAGAAAGAAAGAAAGAAAGAGATGGAAAGCGTGCTAACAAAAATGAAGAAAAAGTGAGAAAAACTGAACAAACAAGAAAGTTAAGAAAGGGAAAAGTAATCAAAGGGGGAATTTTGAGAGAGAAGCCCAGGGATGAGAGGGAGAGAGAGAGAGAGAGAGAGAGAGAGAGAGAGAGAGAGAGAGAGAGAGAGAGAGAGAGAGAGAGAGAGAGAGAGAGAGAGAGAGAGAGAGCAAAAGGGAGAGAGCAAAAGGGAGAGAGCAAAATGGAGAGAGCAAAATGGAGAGCAAAGGAGAGAGATTTAAAACTCGAAACGTCCCAACAACATCGTTTCACATCAACCCCACAGCAAACAGAATATCCCCTCAAAAGAGAGAGAGAGACAGAGAGAGAGAGAGAGAGAGAGAGAGAGAGAGAGAGAGAGAGAGAGAGAGATGATAGAAAAGAGATTTAAAACTCCCTACCAGATAGTTTCTCAACTCCAAAACCAAACCACAGAGCAAACAGCAAGAAGAACGAATAAGAGACGCCAGGCACGACTACTACTGAGAGGGGAAAGGGGAAAAGTATATTTTAAGTACACTATATTTTTTAAGTACAGTACTTAAATATGTTTTTTTTATATATACTTATAGTTGAGTGTATTTTAATCACCTCTTAAATACATTTGTATTTTTAAAGTAATGTACTTCAATATAGTTTTTTAAAATATACTATTAGTGTATTGTATTTAAGTGTATTTTAAGTGTATTTGTATTTTTTTTTTAAGTAGGCCTAATATGCTAAAATGTGGTTTTAGAAATATAATATTAGTGTTTTGAATTGTAAGTGTATTTTAAGTGTATTTGTATTTCTAAAGTAATGTGCTAAAGTGTGGTATTAGAAAGTGTACTATTAGTGTATTGTATTTTAAGTATAGCTTTAGTGTATTTGTATTTTTAAAGTAATGTGCTTAAGTGTGGTAATAGAAAATACACTATTAGTGTATTGCATTTTAAGTGTATTTTAAATGTATTTGTATTTTTAAAGTAATGTGCTAAAGTGTGGTAATAGAAAATAAACTATTAGTGTGTTGTATTTAAGTGTATTTTAAGTGTATTTGTATTTTTAAAGTAATGTGCCTAAGTGTGGTATTAGAAAGTGTACTATTAGTGTATTGTATTTTAAGTATAGTTTTAGTGTATTTGTTATTTTAAAGTAATGTGCAAAAGTGTGGTATTAGAAAACATACTATTAATGTATTGTATTTTAAGTGTATTTTAAGTGTATTTGTATTTTTAAAGTAATGTGCTAAAGTTTTGTATTAGAAAGTATATTTGAAATGTACTTAAAGTTAAGTATGATTTTAGTATATTAAGTACACTTGTACAAAGTTTGATATTAGTACAAAAAAGTCAACTTAAAATGTGTTTAAGCTGTACTTAATCATATTTCAAGTGTGTTTAAGTATATTATAAGTTGTCCCAAAATAACATTCTTTAAATACACACTTTTGAAGTATATTTTAAATACAAAAATGCATACTTATTAAGTATATATTAAGTACACTTGTTTTTAACCTGGGAAGTCATGCTACTGTAATACTTTTATTAGTAGCCTCTTACTGCAGATGTGGTCGCTGGCAGGCCTATTGACTATTTGCTGAAAATACTCAACTACATCATAGCAACATTGCTCTGACAGACTAGAGCCTTAAATAACAGATAAAGACATAGCCATTACAATTTTTGTGACTGTAATGTTGTAATATAGGCTCTGTACTGAGGGGTTAATTACACTACTATTGGTTTGTGTGTGTGCATGCATGGTTAAATAATAGGCGTGTGTGTTTGAGAGGGAGATGTGGAGTAGTGAAGAGATGGTGTCAATTAGAGGCCTGAGCTGCAGTAGCGTTGTCAGTGGGGGTTCGTGTGTGTGTGTGTGTGTGTGTGTGTGTGTGTGTGTGTGTGTGTGTGTGTGTGCGTGCGTGCGTGCGTGCGTGCGTGCGTGCGTGCGTGCGTGCGTGCGTGCGTGCGTGCGTGCGTGCGTGCGTGCGTGTGTGCGTGCGTGCGTGTGCCTGCATGCCTGTGCTGCGTGTGCGTGCGTGTGTGTTGTCTGTGGGGCTGTGGATGAAGAAGGGCCTTAATGATTTGGCCATTACGGAAAACTAACATTTTATTTGCCAGCCTCCCCGGTCGAGGGTCGATAGCTTTTCTTTTCATATCAGCTCTGCAAATGTCAGACAGCAAGAGCCTGATTGAGCTGTGTGCGTGTGTGTGTGTGTGCGAGCACGTGTGTGTGTGTAGGCCAGGGAGAGATGGATCTGTCTGTAAATAGATGTATTTTATAAGCAATAGGCCAAATTGACGTTTGTTCGTGTACCTACGAGTTTGTGTGTTATGCATGCGTATGAAATCTCTTCTGGAGGGAACACACCAAAACCCTTCATAACATTGCACAGTTGTGGATAAAATAATGAATTCTTACATGTAGTACGTGATGTGTAGAATGTAGAGGTGCTCCGATCGCTCGGCAGCCGATCATGATCCGCCGATAATGGCCAAAAATAGCCTGATGGGTGATCGAAAAACATGCCGATCAAAAAAAACGATCGAGAGATATTAAATTCCTCACGCAACCATTTTGCCTTTACACCTGGCGCTGCATGTAAGCGCTGGCTCTACACAGCTGCTGCACCAAAATAAGGCATCTTTGCTTGTCTATAACTTTTCGGCATTCCCCCCTTCATTTTCACCATTCATAATCATATCTGCATCAACAATGATCTGATTTTCCGATCCATGCGCCGTTTACATGACGCTTGTAATTTGTGAATGGCTTCTGTCTCGCTATGTTCGCTATTTTGAGTTAGCCTACAGCCTGTCAGTTGCCAGTCAGCACGCAACAACGAAACGATTCCAAAACAAACATATCAACGATATTGTTTTTAAAGTTGTAGCCTGATTGTCAGCCAGTTCATTAGTTTGTAGTCGCTGCAACACCAAACAGCAACATAAGGAGAGAGGGGGATTGGACGGTGAAACTCAATGAGTCTGTGTGCAGGGAATTCTACAATCTATGACAGTGTTACAGAGAAAGAGGGGCTTTCCTCGCAGACACTCTGTGTTGTGCGTGTTGCCTGTTCTTTCAAGTGAAGTTTTTCTTCTTGTTTTGTGTATGTAGAATCTCCTAATCAAGTGTTTCAGTTTCAATGTAGGCTAATTTGCGATTGACTACTCCTCGCCAGTTAGCCATTTTACATTATAACCTGTGTAGTTGCCTCGGTCAGCACGCGACAACTTCACGTTGTCAGCACAAACATGTCAACGTTATTGTTTTCAAAGTTGTAATTGACAGTCAGTCGATTAGTTTGATAGTCGCTGAAACACCAAACAGCGACAGATGAGGGGAGAGGGAGAGAGCTCAGACTCAGAACGGTAGCGGAGCACTGCAGCTGTGGACGGTGACAGAGAGGGGAGGGGCTCTCCTCACGAGGCTGCTCATTTAAAGCGACAGGGTTTTTTTCTCGTAGGCCTATGTAGAAGACTATTTGATGTAATGTTTCAGTTTAATTAAATCTTAAATAGTTTAGTAATTATATGCAATAACTTATAAATTGATTAATACTGTAGACTTACTTGTAGGCTATATTACCAACACTAGTCTGAAAGATAATAATAATAATAATAATAATAATAATAATAATAATAATAATAATAATAATAATAATAATAGCCTAATAATAGGCCTACATTGTGAGAGCGCCATGTGCAAATTAAGATTGATTGGTTTATGGGCAGAAATGGTATTCAATAAGGATAATTAATAGGGTATTAAAAAATAGGAAATCATTTCTGTGATCGGCAATGATCGGTGATCGGCAGATAAAGATTTTTTGTGATCGGTATCGGTGATCGGGCCAAAAAATGGTGATCGGAGCATCTCTAGTAGAATGGTATTTTGTTTGTTCATTTAGCAATAACAAAAGTATTTACTGTATAGCATATTATCATACATAACAATCATCCAATGTGTTAATAAAATAAAGCTGTTTTGAATTTCTTTTTAAAACATGATATTTTTGGGGCAGTTCTAATATGGACAGGAAGCTGGTTCCAACATTTGGCAGCATAATGACTAAATGTCATTTCACCCTGTCGCACAACCAATAGAGGAGACTCTGAGGACCTAAGACATCGATTAAGGTGATATTGCTCTAACATATCTGCAATATATTTAGGGTCTACATCATTTAGTGATGTATAGACTATCAGAAGAGTTTTAAACTCAATTCTAAATTCGTTTGTGTATTTCTTTCTGATACCAATGTTATCCGAGAGAATCATGTTTCAAAACCACAACGTATTTATGCCCCTCTCCTTTCTTGAACTGTAACATTTTCATGATAGTTCCTTCTTCATAACCAATCGGTGAAGATTGTTATTCATGACGTGTAACTTGTGTTTGTTTGTTGCTTTATTTATTTATTGCAAGTAATATTTCAATAACACATTTCCCACGTCTATCATCACATTTGCCGAGCCCTCTTGCTTTGCCTGAGATGGGTTTTGGTATTTGAAGATTATATCCATTTTTAAATCACAAGGTATTTCTAGATATCATTGTCAGTAAATGAATCCCTTAATACTATGTGTGCGTGCATGTGTGGGTGCGTGTGTGTGTGCTTGTTGAGAGTAAAAGCCAAACAATAAGAAGATGATGCAATGGAAAGATATTTTGGATTCATTGAATACTGTAGGATGTTCCTAATATGTTTGTGCGTGTGCATGTGTGTGTGTGTGCACATGTGCCTGTGTGTGCGACTGTGTGTGTGCACGTGTGTGAGGAATGGGCATCAACTTTGAAGCCGTTGCTATGTCGTCATCCAGAAGTAATTGCTTTGTTTCCTGAGTGAAAACAAGACACACACACATGCACACACACATCGACAAACACATGGGCGCACATAGACAGACATACTATACTATACTATATGCATGGGGTACACAAATGCACAGAGATTAAAACATTCACACACAGACACAAATGCAGACTCACGTAGTGCGGCTATCATGAAATCATTTTTACAAGCACTCAAGAAGTTGCCCTTTGCCAGAAGATGAAAAAAGCACGGCAATAAAAACCCTGACTCAATGATTTTTCTTTCAAGATCCAAAATCGTTGCAGTGTCTTCTCCATTTATTTAGATTAAAAGCTCTCCTATCCTTTGAGCTGCGTGGCAGAGATAAATAGCCTCGCTGGTGCACCACAACAAGCCCTAGCCAAATTAGCCAGCACTAGAGGGCTGGTTTGATGCTGGAGGAAAAGGAGAGAAAGCACACACACAAACAAAAACACACACACACTCAGCATGCAGACACACACATACATACGCACAAATACACACACACACACACACACACATTCACACAGATTCATACACACACTTTAGTTTCTTGATTGAATTGATCTTCATCTGGTTATTCACAGTAACCTGGCTAATGAAACAGGGCAATTAAGGGGGAAAGGGGTTCCTTGTGAGGCCAAGAAGGAGATTGCAGAGTTAAGTGTATGTTCTACGGTAGCAATTGAATTACATACAGCAAGCATTGAAAGTTTGCATTACCAGGGTTAAAAACAGTTTTGAGTTGATTTTAAATTGATCTGTATTCATCAACTGTGATTTTGTCATTTATGCATTTAAATGATGTCATCAGTCAGGGTTATTTTGCTTAGTCCTTCGGAAAGTGCTAGTTGAAAGTGTGGTACTATGTAAATAGTGTTAAAATCAACTGGGGAAATATGAAATGTAACAGCAACCCGTTTTCAATAAAGTATGATGTAAGTCTTCTCTCAGCTACCTTAAGCATTTTTATTAGTCTATAAGGTGTCATCATCTTATGATATGTCATATAAAGATGGTCTGTTATAGGCAATCTTGGCTCTGGGTCTGCCTGCTTGAATTACTGTAATGTGAAAGAGGGATGAGGAATATGAAAGAAACAAGCCTTTTCCTTCATGCCTCGTGTCTGTGCTTCCTGTCATTTTCCTCTTTTCAATCTTTTTGGAAAAAAAAAGTTTAATCATTTGGCTGTTCCATCATTACATTCCCCCTCCAGCTCTTCTTTTCTGTATCCTTTACTTTTGTCTCATTTTATGATTCTAAATGTTATGCTCTCTCTCTCTCTCTCTCTCTCTCTCTCTCTCTCTCTCTCTCTCTCTCTCTCTCTCTCTCTCTCTCTCTCTCTCTCTCTCTCTCTCTCGTCTCTCACTCGCTTGCGTGCGCACACACACACACACACCCACACACACACACACACACACACACACACACACACACACACACACACACACACACACACACACACACACACACACACACACACACACATACATACATAATGCATGCATCATCTCTCTCTCTCTCTCTCTCTCTCTCTCTCTCTCTCTCTCTCTCTCTCTCTCTGCTGCTCCACATCTGTCATGCTCCCTTTTATCTTTTGAAACTGGAGCCAAACGCACATCACGTCCTATGGCGTAGTACAGTTACACTTACAGTAGATGGGAGGAGAAAGAGAAGATGGGGAAAGACTGGAAAAGGCAGTGGTTCCCAAATTGGGGGTCGGGAACCATAGGAGGAGATCACGGTGGAGGTCCTGCAGGCTTTTGGAGAAAAGGGGAATGCTTGCATGAAACCCAAATACATGTAAACATATCTATGAAGACACCCAAAGAATGGTGTATGGTAAATAAGCATATTTATACTTTTCCTTTGGTGAGTAGGCCTACCAAATTAAACATTTGCAATATTAATAGACAAATACTTTGCATTTGGAATATCAGGGGTGTTGTAAAAAAAAAAAAAAAAAAAAAATGGTCCAAAGGGGTGTCCCAGCAGAAAAAAAAGTTTGGGAACCACTGACTAATGACAAGTCAGGGAGAACAATGAGGGAGGGAAGGAGAGAGAGAGAGGGGGGGGGAAGGATGCTTGATGGTTCAGTAGAGGATGGAATGTGATGAGAAGAGTGAAGAACAAAGACAAAGAAAAAAAAGAGTAAGGGAGTTAGAGGGAGGGGGGAAGACATCCAAGTGGGAGAGTGAGAAAGAGAGCATGCCAATTACATGAGGAACAAAGGGAGAGGTGTGTGCGTGTGTGCGCGTGTGCGCATGTGCGTGTGTGTGTGCGTGTGTGTGAGAGAGAAGACTGAGGTAAGGTGAGATCAGTGGCGAGAGCATTCCATTTCCTTCCTCTTAATTTTTTTCACGATGCTTTTCTTCCCAATCCCATCTGTAGCTGGTCATTATTCAATTAAATTCAGTTTTAGAGACCATGTACAATTAATGTTGCCATTTCATGCATTGTACCAGAGTTAGCCTTAGGCTAATTTGCATCTGTAGTTCCTGACAGGGCATAAAACAATGAAATAAATAAAACTAGATACACTCTGAGAGTGCAGACCTCTGCCAAGGAAGCTGTTTGATAGAACATTTGACTATGTTACACACTATTTTTATTTCAAGTCTTTCTGCCTTCTTTTTGTGTAATTAGAAACTAGAATGTCAAAATTCGCCCCTGTCAATTTGCAGGTCACTAGGGGCGTGTAGATTTCTAGGCTAGCAATTGTGAAGAAGCTTTAAAAAGGGCCGCAATTCAATTTGCGGTCACTAGGGCCGATTCCTAGGCTAGCAATGGTGAAAAAAGGTCCTGGTTCCAGTTTGTGATCCGGATCACCACCAGAATAAAATCAATTGTTTTTGAGTTATCCTGCTGACAAACAAACAAATAGACAAATGGAAAAACAAACAGACAGACAAACCAACTCAACCAAAAACATAACCTAGGTAATGATAAAGTAAAACCATCAAAAACATATGAACATACACATAAAACAATTATCAAAACACTCATATAGTCCCCCCTCTCTCTCTCTCTCTCTCTCTCTCTCTCTCTCTCTCTCTCTCTCTCTCTCTCTCTCTCTCTCTCTCTCTCTCTCTCTCTCTCTCTCTCTCTCTCTCTCTCTCTCTCTCTCTCCGGGTGGGAATGTTCAAGGCCCAGGATCACTGTCGAGCATGCCTCCTACCAGGCTATTGACAATCTTGAACTATTCGATAAGAAGTGGTGTGTGGATAAGGGGGTGTGGACAGCTACTGAGGGTGGTAGGTTAAGGTTTCTTTGGTAAGGGGTGGTTTTAATGGGGTAGGGTAGGGTAGGGTGGGGTGGGAGATGGGGTTATTTTGGTAGAGTCAAGTAAAGTCTCTCTCTCTCTCTCTCTCTCTCTCTCTCTCTCTCTCTCTCTCTCTCTCTCTCTCTCTCTCTCTCTCTCTCTCTCTCTCTCTCTCTCTCTCTCTCTCTCATACAAGTCATACAAGCAGTCATACAAACAATTAGAGGAATCACACAAAGTACTAGGGGGAAAAGAAAAGGCAGAAGCCATAGATAGGGCTATACACACTCTATAGCTAACAATATGATAAAATATACTTCATACCTCCCCCTCTCACACACACACACACACACACACACACACACACACACACACACACACACACACACACACACACACACACACACACACACACACACGCACACACACACACACACGTCGCGCACACACACACACACACACACACACACACACACAGAGAGACAGACACACACACACACACACACGCACACACACGCACGCACACACTGACTGTGGAGGCTGGCAGGCAGGGAAGAGTTGACTTCCTTCTCTCTCAGCAGCATCTGTCTGCCTGCTGTTGCCGCAAGCCACGCTCTCGTCAACACTGAGCAGCCTAGAGATCTCGCTCTTTCTCTCCTCTTCTCTTCTTTCATTCTCTATCTCTCTATTTTGCCACTTATCTCTTTCCTTGTTTTTCTCCTTGTTTCATTTCTTCATTTTCTCTTTCTCAAAGCTCTCGTCGATGCTAAGTAGCCTGGAGATCTATCCTTCTCTCATCTTCTCTCTCTCTTTCTCAAACAATGCTCTCGTCAATGCTATACTAGCTAGCTATTTCTCTCTCTAATCTCTCCTCTTCTCGCCTCTCTTGCTCGTGTTCTCTCTCTCAAACAACACTCTCCTCATCACTAAGCAGCAAAGGGATATCTTGCTTACTCTCCTCTTCTCTCTCTCCTTCTCTCTCCTTCCGTCATTTGTTCATTGCCTCTCTGTGTGTTTCTCTCTTACTCTCTCTATCAATGCTCTCAACACTAAGCAGCCTAGAGATCTGTCTTTCCCTGATTTTATATTTCATCCTTTCATTTGTTCGTTCCCTCACTCTGTTTCTCTCGTTCTGTCTCAAACAACGCTGTGATCAGCGCTAGAGATATCTCTTCCTCTCCTATTCTCTCTCTCTCTCACTCTCCCTCTCTTTCTCCTTCTTGCATTTGTTCATGCCCCCCTCTCTCTTTCATTGTCTCTCTATTCCCTTTCACAGTTTCTCTCACTCTACTTCTCTCATTCTTTCCATTATTTCTTTTCATTCCATCTCTCTGTCTCTGTCTGTCTCTCTCTCTCTAAACGCCCCCTCATGCTGGCACGCTCCTGCCCACTGATCCTGCCAGCTGTGTCTGTGTCAGAGTGGCTGTTTGCTGTCGCTCTGTCTTTTTGTTTGTGTGTGTGCGTGTGCTTGCGTGTGTGTGTGCGCGCGCCCGCACGTGTGTGTGACCATGTGTGATTATCTTGGCGTTTGTGTCTGTTTTTAGTTCTGTCTCTCAGAATGAGCCTAAGCTTCTTGCTGTGTGTGGTGGGGAAGTGTGATTTTGCTGGTGCGCTGGCTTCTGTGTTGTATTGGTTGCCAGTGTGTGTGTGCACGTGCACGTGTGTGTGTCTGTGAGTGTGTGTGTGTGTGTGTGTGTGTGTGTGTGTGTGTGTGTGTGTGTGTGTGTGTGTGTGTGTGTGTGTGTGTGTGTGTGTGTGTGTGTGTGTGTGTGTGTGTGTGTGTGCATGCACGTGTGTGTGCGTGTGCGTGTGTGTGGGTGTGTGTGCGTGTGTGTGTGTTGCTGGGTCGTCATGCCATTTTTCCCCGTAATGGTTGCTCAGAACACCCATGAGTGCGAAAAGATGGTGCTGTTCCTCATAGTTTGTCTACCGGCAGTACTGTTCACACACACACACACACACACACACACACACACACACACACACACACACACACACACACACACACACACACACACACACACACACACACACACACACACACACACACAGAACAACTACACCCTCTCCCATACACGTTGTCCAATTTTTAGTCTTGCTCACTCTTTCTCTCAAACACACACACACATACGCACACATACGCACACATACGCACACATACGCACACATACGCACACATCAAAAGACGTATGGCGTAATAAGGGCTTTTAGTACCCGCTCCAACAGGCCGATGCAAAGCAATTACCTCCAGAAGGCCAGTTTGGAGTTCAGGAGGTCACTACACTGTGTGTGCGTGTGTGCGTGTGTGCGTGTGTGCGTGTGTGCGTGTGTGCGTGTGTGCGTGCGCATGTGTGTGTTCCCTCACTAGGGAAGTAATTCCATTCCACCCACTCAGGGTGCTGCCTTGTCATATGAATGTCTAATGTTTTCCCCCTCTCTTTTCCCTCTTTTTATCCCCTCTCTCCATCCCCCCTCCATTCATCTCTTCCCTCCCTGAGCTCCCTTTTTTCTCTTTTTCTCCCCATCTCTCTTTTTTTCTCTTTATCCTTTTGTTTTTCCTGCCCCCTCTCTTTATCCCCCTCTGTCCCTTTCTCCTTTTTCTCTCTCTTTTCTTCCCCTCCCTTGACCTTCTTTTTTCTTTTTCCTCTCTTGCATTCTCTTTCCCAATCTGTCTACCATACTACTACCTTACTCCCCCCCCCACCCCCCTCACAGAGTCTGTAGCCACGGCGACGGGTCCCCTGTTGGTGGAGGTTGCCAAGACGATGGGCTCCAGTCTGGGCGTGGCTCTCTCCACCTCCATGTACTGCAACAAGCAGGTCATCATCATCGACAAGGTCAAACCCGCCAGCATTGCCGACAGGTGAGTACGGCCAATCAGAAGATGCCATGAAGCAATGTTGAAGGATGGGACTTGGTTGAAGGGTTGGGCGGTGGGTGGCTCTTGGGGAGATGCACCAATCAAAAACTCAAGTATTTGAGGATGTATGAATGCAACATTGGAAATCTGAAATACACCTAAAAGAAACATGCATGTCAACATGCACTATGACTACTGAAGCAGATCATGATACTCTCCATAGGATTGCATTCAAATCTCACACCAATCTATTTAAGACAGGTACAGACTCAAAATGTATTAGATCGGTACAGATCGGTCAACGCTGTTATGCAAATCTACAAAAAAACAAAAAACCTTTAAAATCGGGTTTTCCACTGGTTATTCCCCAGCAGCTGGACGGGTTAAGAATATTATTCGCAAGCATTGGCATGTACTACAAAGTGATTCTGCTTTAAATGAGTTTTGCTCTGAACCACCGACTTTTACTTTCAGACGCGCCCGCAGCATCCGTGACCGCCTTGTACATTCAGATATGAACACACCATCTCCCACGACCTGGCTTCCCAGTCCACCCATAGGCTTTTATAAATGTGGTAACTGCTCACACTGTTCAAACTCCACAAACTCTAAATATTTTTGCCATCCGCGCACAGGGCAACGATATAAAATATCGTCGTTTATTACGTGTAGCAGCACACATGTCATTTATCTATTGAAATGCCCATGTGGCCTTGTTTACGTCGGCCAAACGAAACGACAATTAAAATTGAGAATAGCCGAGCACAAAACTGCTATTCGCACAAACAACACCACATATGCCATGGCAAGACACTACATGGAAGCCAAACATGGGTCACCAGCCTCACTTAAGTTTTGGGGCATAGAACGTGTTGTCACTCCACCTAGAGGTGGAGATGTGATTAAAAAACTCTTATGCAGAGAAGCTTTTTGGATATATACGCTGAACTCACTCGAACCCTCTGGCCTCAATGAGGAGCTGAGTCTGTCTTGTTTTCTGTAATGTTAGAGCGATATACACCTAAAGTTATGATCCTGTACCTTAACTGGTGTTAATGGTCTACTCTTAAATCTGGTGGGCTATATGTTTATTTTTATTTTTTTTCAATTATAGGGCTTTTGGGATTCCTTTCTTGGTTCCTCCCTTTCATATGTAATTTTATTTATATTTGCATCTTTATATGTGCATTGTTTTTGTTTTTGTAAATAGTTTGTGGGTGTGGGCAACCTGAGTGAGACCTTGGGAGAAGGACCAATAGCCTAATGCCACGGTGCATAGGCCTACACCTGCTGAATCAGGGCCTCAGATAACTAGGCTCTTCTCTCCATTCCACTCATGGACTCTGATGAAGATGGTCTAACCATCGAAACGTTAGTCATGTTGTGCACTTGAATAAAAACACAAAGAAATACATCTGTGCTGCTCCGGTGTTGTCCTTCAAGTGAAGATTTCCTGCCTCTCTCCCGTCGATGCACCAGATGATAAAGCAGAAGCGCGAGGAACTACCCTTTTGTTTCAAAATGTATTAGTTCAATGTAAAGAAATGCACATCAATGACCTCCCTTTTAATCTCTTCTCATTTCGAGACGATTCGAGCCAACACGGACCCTTCTCTACCGGATTTTAATCTGGGGTGTACTCACTTTTGTGGGCAGTGTTCAAACATGATTATATTGAACTATATTTAGATTTTTTTTCTGAGTGAACAAGAAATGTAAGCGGTTATATATGTTGTTAAAAGGTCATTGTTGTCAAAATCATTGTGTTAAAGTGAAATGACTTTAATGCTCTCCTATGAAAAGATATACTCACAAATCTGCAAAAATGTGAGGGGTGTACTCACTTACATGACATACTGTAACTCAGCCTGTAACCATCACTGATTGGGAATTGTACTGTAGGTACATACTGGATCAGTCATTACCAACAGGGGATTCACACTTCCTGTGGTCATGAACCATGGGTGAGGAGAGAAACAGAGGAATGCCAGCCATTGTTGAACCTTCCTGCATACAGATAAATTTAATGAAGTCTTTTTAATGACCTTCTGTGTAATCTGTGCACATCATTATAGAAACACTGAAATAATAATTCATAC
>NC_085868.1:930000-937500 GCF_034702125.1 Engraulis encrasicolus
CCTCTTACACTTGTCTCTACTCCTCTTCTCTCCACTCCTCCTATACTAACCTCCTCCGATAAACCATATCACTGCACCTCCTTCATTTATCCTCCTCACCCTCTCCTTTCTATATCCTCATCATCTCCACATCCTTCTCTTTCTACTCATCTTCTTTTTACTCCTCCTCTTTCTACTCCTCCTCTGCTAACCTCCTACAATAAACCATGTAAATGCACCTCCTCTTCTAACCTTGAACCATGTGAATGCTCCCCACTTAATTTATCGTCATCCTCTTCATATCCTTCTCTTTCTACTCCTCCCCTCCCTACACCTCCTCTACTAACATCCTCCAATAACCCATGTACATACACGTAAATGCACCTCCTCCTTGATTCATCCTCATTCTCTCCTATTTGTATTCCCCCTTCTATGTACTCTGCCTCTACTAACCTCCTCCACCAATGTAGGCCTACCTTCTCTTTTGTTTAACTTTTTCTGTCTTTCTTTTTCTTTCTCTTTAAAAACAAACCTCTTCTCTTATCCTCCTCCACTTCCTCTCTCCTCCTGCCCTCCCCCTCTCTCCTCCCCACTCTCCTAATCTATCCCTCCTAGTTTCTGGTCTTATGCGTTTGCTTGGGGCTTCCACATCATCACTCATTCATGCATTCATTCATTCATCGGTCCATCCACCCAAACCGATATTTTTATATGCTTTTCTTTCTTTCTTTCTTTCTTTCTTTCTTTCTTTCTTTCTTTCTTTCTTTCTTTCTTTCTTTCTTTCTTTCTCCATTCTGTCTTCCTCATCCTCCTCCTGTCCGCCATTTTATTTTTCATATTTCTCCATGTCTGTCATGGTTTTCTGCATCATCTTCATCCTCCTCTTCCTTTTCTTCTCATCTTTTCTCTCCTCAGCCTATATTCGCTCTAATCCTTCTCTTCTCATATTTTGCTCTTTTCAGCTATTCTCCTCATCCCCCTCTAGTCGCCTGCCTCTGTCTCTTCCTCCTCTTTTCCATCATCTTCCTCTCCTCATCTTTCCTGTCAAGCATCCCTTCCTCTCTCCCACTCGTTTGCAGATGTCTCTCCATCATTCTGCTCTTTCTTCCCACTTACCTTCTCACTCTCAAACTCTCTCTTTTTCCTACTCCCTCTATCCCCCCCTTCTCCCTCCTTCTCTCCACTACCCCTCAGATCTTTTTATTCTCTCCTCTCCTCTCTTCTCCTCTCTTCTCTTCTCTTCTCTTCTCTTCTCTTCTCTTCTCTTCTCTTCTCTTCTCTTCTCTTCTCTTCTATTCTCTTCTCTTCTCCTCTCCTCTCCTCTCCTCTTCTTTCCTCTCTGCCTGATTCTTCATGGTGTATGAAGCGCGTGGGCATGTCTTTCTGGGGCTTTCTCCCGCCCTCGCTTTTTCCTTTCATTTCCTTCCTTACTTACTCTTTCTCAGTTTGTTTGCTCTCTTTCTCTCTCTCTCTCTCTCTCTCTCTCTCTCTCTCTCTCTCTCTCTCTCTCTCTCTCTCTCTCTCTCTCTCACTCTCACTCACTCACTCACTCACTCACTCACTCACTCACTTAGTCACTCACTCATACACAGCTATACAGTGACACACACACACACACACACACACACACACACACACACACACACACACACACACACACACACACACACACACACACACACACACACACACACACACACACACACACACACACACACACACACACACACTAAAGCATCAAAACACACACAAGCATACACAAACACAAACTCTCTCTCTCTCTCTCTCTCTCTCTCTCTCTCTCTCTCTCTCTCTCTCTCTCTCTCTCTCTCTCTCTCTCTCTCTCTCTCTCTCTCTCTCTCTCTCTCTCTCTCTCTCTCTCTCTCTCTCTCTCTCTCTCTCTCTCTCTCTCTCTCTCTCTCTCTCTCTCTCTCTCTCTCTCTCTCTCTCTCACACACACACACACACACACACACACACACACACACACACACACTAAAGCATCAAAACACACACAAGCATACACACACACAAACTCTCTCTCTCACACACACACACACACACACACACACACACACACACACACACACACACACACACACACACACACACACACACACACACACACACACACACACACACAGTACGCACAGTACACACACAGTAAACTGGAGCAGAACTAAAGTTGGCCTTGGCTGCTGCTTTGTGTCCCTGAAACATACAGATTAGCACACGCTGCCTCTCCACTGCTGCAGCCGCATCCATCAATGCACCAATTAGCTACTCACTTAGCCAGTTGTTTACTCTTTTGTTTGTTTGTTTGTCTATTTATGGTTGTTTTTTGTGTGTTCCTATTCAAGTCTTTGATTTTGCTCGCTGTGTGTCGGTGGTGGTGGGTGTAGCGGAGGCTGTGTTCTCGTCTTCTCTCTCTCTCGCTCTCTCTCTCTCTCTCTCTCTCTCTCTCTCTCTCTCTCTCTCTCTCTCTCTCTCTCTCTCTCTCCCCCCGCCTCGTTTCTCTCTGCCGTCGTTTTTCCTCTATTTTTTTCTTTTTTGTCCATCTCAGTCTTCACGGTTGAAGGTGCAAGAAGAAGATAGGGTTGAAGCCCAGAGCTAGGAAAGGAGGAACGCTGTACTAAAAACCATTTGGGCGCCATTGCCATTCCCCAAATATCGTCCCCTTTTGAAAATAAAGGGACTGGTGTCATCATCAACAATATGGGCATATCACTGCTGTCCAGCAGAAACCTTGTATCTCCACTGTTTGTTTTTTTATATTTTATATTCTTTCTTTATTCATTATGAAATACAAATCAGTTCTACTGGTCCATGAGAACATATGTACTGGTATGACCAACTATGTATTGTTGACCAACTTCAATGTTGAAATGTTGATTCATTCAGAAAATTGTGATTTATGAGAAGGCATGATATGCTCTTCAGTCTCTCCTCTGGAAACGGTTTCTTCACTCCTCTCTACTAGACATGGTTTGCTTTATTCCACAAAGCAGTCATGGGTGAGCGGTTAGGGCGTCAGACTTGCATCCCAGAGGTTGCCGGTTCGACTCCCGACCCGCCAGGTTGGTGGGGGGAGTAATCAACCAGTGCTCTCCCCCATCCTCTTCCATGACTGAGGTACCCTGAGCATGGTACCGTCCCACCGCACTGCTCCCCATGGGGCGCCACTGAGGGCTGCTCCCTTGCACGGGTGAGGCATAAATGCAATTTCGTTGTGTGCAGTGTGCAGTGTTCACTTGTGTGCTGTGGAGTGCTGTGTCACAATGACAATGGGAGTTGGAGTTTCCCAATGGGCTTTCACTTTCACTTTTTCACAAAGCACCTGTTGGTAGTTGATAAAGACAGAGGAGAGAACGAAAGACCCAGGGAGGTAGGGAGAAAGAAAGAGATGTAGTGAGCATGAACATAAAGTCGAGAAAGAGAGATGAAAAATTACTAAGATAGAGAGAGAGAGAGAGAGAGAGAGAGAGAGAGAGAGAGAGAGAGAGAGAGAGAGAGAGAGAGAGAGAGAGAGAGAGAGAGAGAGAGAGAGAATATACAAATGAGGAAAAGAAATTGCACACCTGTAGGCCTACACAAATCCACACAGACGCACATGCGTTCCCCCTGACTTGTATTGATGCTTTTCCAATACAGGTGTATTATTTGGCATTCCGATACACTTTGTTGAATTGTATTGTTGAATTGGAGTGAATTTAATTAAACTGAGGAGAGGAAGCAAGGGAGACAAAAAGCAGCGCAGATGGCACTTAGCACATTTAGGATGTGATAGTCAAATAAACGAGGGATGGAATCACCTGCAGCACACATGCATACATGTGCGTACACACACGTACACACACGTACACACACGTACACACACACACACACACACACACACACACACACACACACACACACACACACACACACACACACACACACACACACACACACACACACACACACACACACACACACACACACACACACACACATTCATACTTTCTCAGACTTACACTTTCACTCACATTCTCTCTCTCTCTCTCTCTCTCTCTCTCTCTCTTTCTCACACACACACACACACACACACACACACACACACCACACACACACACACACACACACACACACACACACACACACTCACACACACACACACACACACACACACACACACACTCACACACACACCCCTCCACTGAGCTCTGTGAGCCCCGTGGCACACGTACAGAATACTAAATGACAGGAAGAGGATGATGACGTTGGAGACAACGAGGCTGGCAGGACATCTATTCAAATGTAATGTCCAAACAAATAAAAATGTGTGATATATAGGAAGTGTAAACACGGCCAAGCCATTTCAGCTAGTATGCTTCTCAATGGGTGCCGTAGGCACTCGACTACTCGACTCCACGTCCCGCATGGCTGCCTCAGTCACTGCCTCTAGCACCTCGTGGGAGAAGGCAGGAAAAAAAGGTGTGCACCCATCTGCCTGTCTGCCACTGGGCTATATTTAACACTGCAAATTGCTTTCTATTCACATCTGAGAAAAAGAATGGAAGAGGGTTGAGGGGTTGGGGTGGGAGTAGAGATGGGCGTTGTCACCAGAAGAAAGGTGTGACATGTCAGGGGAGAGTGACTGACTACTTGGCTCCCTGGTTCTCCTGGGCCACAACCAGTAACCACACAAGCAAAGTCATGGCACATCACACCCAGCATCCTTACAAACAAACCATGCCCCCATGTCGGCAAGCCATCACACTCAGCATCCTTACAATAAATGACATGGCACACATCGCACCCTGTATCATTATAAGCAAAGTCATGGCACATCGCACCCAGTAACCTTGTCAAGCCATCGCACCCAACATCCTTACAAACAAAGAATGTCCCCAAGTTGGCAAGGCATGTCACCAAGTAACCTTACACACAAGCCATGTCTCCATGTTGGCAATGACTTGGCACCCAGCATCCTTTCAAACGAATTATGCCCCCATGTCGGCAAGACATGGCAACCAGCAATGCAAGCTATGCCACCCAGCATCCCTACAAGCAAGCTATGCCTCCCAGTGCCAACTAGTATGCCTTTTGGCAAGCCATGCCAGTGTGGTGTCTATATAACCACCTGTCAAGCTGAGCTACCAAGGCATTGCAATTCAGTAGTGGCCCTTTAGGGATAAGAATAAGATTTGTGAATAGTATGGGTTATGTTAATAGTCTATTAGTTGTTCTGCTCAGCGAAGCAGGCCATACCGACAGAGCACTGCCAGCTGAGATGAATTTTGGCCAAGATATGTCTGCTAAGATTAATTTCGCCAAGCTGTGTCACGCAGCATCCACCTTGGCAACGGCTCCTGACAGCTGTGCCAGTACCCAGTATGTGATCAGTCGCCCACTGCCTTTGCTTCATGTCTCCATGATGAGATGTCAGCACCTGATCTGCGGTATCTTGGGGCAGCCGTGGCCTTGTTGTGGTTAAGGTGATGGGCTTTAGATCAGAGGGTTGCAGGTTCGAAACCCACCCTTCCTCTGCCTCTCTCACTCCACGGATGATGCCCTGGGCAGACGTTCTTCTACTCTGAGTTAACAGGAGTGATGTGTGTGGGCGGTCCTCCGTGATTCCGTGAACGATGGCACCGCATGATGGGTGGAGCCATTTACCATTTAAGCCAGGGTGCCACATCCAGTTCCCCTCTCTCTCCTTGAGCCCAGCACTCCAGATGCTCCACTTGTCTTTAGTCCGTTATTGATTATGTAACATGCAACATGCACCCACTACATTACCTTCATTCAACACCCGTCTGCATCACACCACTGATCACTGATTTCCACTACGATACGTACAACTTACAGCCTAGTTTTGTCATCAAATCTCGCTCTTCAGAAATAAATACAAAAAAAATAGAATCATTCGCGCATGTCTCTGTCCCCGTTTATTTTTGCTCTGGTGTCTTACAGATCCATAGCAACCCCACACTGTTTCAGGGACCGTAACCAAAACCCTGTACTTAAAATAACTAAGTCGCTTTGGATTAAACCGTCAGTGAAGTGTAATGTAGTGTCTTCCACAACTCGGGGCCCTACTGGTCATCCTTTGAGATTAGCCAGAAATTAAGAGTGAGTCCATGTCTTTACAAAAAAGGGAAAGGGCAATATTCTGTCACTAGCCATTTCAGAGTTAAAAGAAATATTTAATATTTTGCCATGCCTTATTTCTGGAAAAAGAATAAAAAGTTCCAGACACCTTCAGTGTTCTCCACAAGAGATCTTTGATTCTGCACCATGCACTGAGCAGATCCCTGTCTGACACCTGTGTCTCCTCCTCAGCCCATGGGGCACACCTCTTCCCTCTATGTGCTTAGGATTCAAGGGTGCATGTGTGACAGGTCAGCCTCTGCAGACTATAACAAATAGAGATAGATGGTAAGACAAGATGGGGGAGAGGTCAGTTTGCAGTTCCCCACTACCGAAAATGAGAATAGGACGGAAAAAAAGAGAAAGACCTGACACGCACGCACACACAGACACACACACACAGACACACACACACACACACGCGCGCGCGCGCACACACACACACACACACACACACACACACACACATACACACACACACACACACACACACACACACACACACACACACACACACACACACACACACACACACACACACACACACACACACACACACACAGGTAAAGTAACAGCAAAACACACTTTACACTTCCTTCTTTGAGAGATGGATGGAGTGAGTGAGTGAGTGAGTGAGGGAAAAAATCAAAAGGGAGTGAAAGACAAAGAGAGGCGAATGGAGAGAAAAAAAAGAGAGTGAGTGAGTGTCGTAATGGTCCCGGCATGTGAGTTTGAGTTTGAGCAGCTATTATTTCACTAACCCCTGCGTAATGAAGGCCATTGCGAGCGCTCCAAGGCAGGTAATTGTAGTCATTTGTATTTATCAGGGCCACTCGCTCAGGTGAGTTAGCACAGAGCAGTGCTCAAATCACATACAGCCATTAGTGCTGTGTGTGTGTGTGTGTGTGCGTGCGCGCGCGCATGTGTGTGCGTGCCTGCGTGCGTGCATGCGTAAGTGCAAGCAAATGCATCCGGGTTATTGTGTGCGTGCGTGCGTGCATGCGTGCGCGCGCGCGTGCGTGCATGCGTGTATGTGTGTGTGAGAGTGTCAAGAGATTATCAGCACCATTAGGGCTTCATGGCAGGACTGGTGCCAATACTGATGCACTAAAGCAGGATGTGTAGATATGCAGGTCAGTGGCAAAGAGCACTACACTCAGACAGACAGAGAGGGAGAGAGAAAGAGAGAGAGAGTGGTGGAAAGACAGGGCGGTGGTGGGACAGAAATGAAGAGGCAGGGAGGGATGTGTGGAGATGCAGGCCAATGTCAAACAACACTACACAGCTGGATAGGGTGATGGAGAGGGCAAACGGAGGAGAGAAAGAGAGAGTGAGATGGGTATTCAAAAAGGGAGATTGATGGAGATATTGAGACAGGGAGAGAGAGAG
>NC_085868.1:942500-990000 GCF_034702125.1 Engraulis encrasicolus
CACACACACACACGTGCGTGGACGCCTACAACCGCAAACACAAGCTGAACAAGGACTACAAGAGCTCACGTAAGTCCAACATACACACGACACGAATGCCTGCACACACACATAAATAATACACAACTCACATATGCCTACGCGCGTACACACACGCACACGTGCGTGCACGCCTACAACCGCAAACACAAGCTGACTACAAGAGCTCACATAAGTCCAACATACACACGACACGAATGCATGCACACACACGTAATACACAACTCACACATGCCTACGTGCACACACACACACACGCGTGCGTGCACGCCTACAACCGCAAACACAAGCTGAAAAAGATGGACTACAAAAGCTCACGCAAGTCCAGCATAAACAATAATGCATGCACATGCACATATATTCAAAGAGCCATTAGACAGCCTAAAGAACTTGTAAGAAGGGCCTGCCTTTATATTCTGCTTCCGATTCGTTGACCTCTCGCGTTTTGGCCTTCTACCGAAAATCAAGTGTAGAAGGTGGGCTTTAACAGTCTTAAAGGTGCACTTACCAACTTACCACTAACATCAAATTCTAAGTAGGCTACTCATTATGACTGGGAAAATTGCACTTTTCATACATGAAAAGGTGGGTGTTCCTCATGGCCGCCATTTTGAAGTTCCAAAAATAGATATTGTAAGCTGGAAACCTTTGCTTAACTTCGAGTCAATATTATTCAGTATATATTCATGAAAAGAACAAATTTGGCAATAGGCAGCATAGTTTCAACGTACAGCATTGTTGCGATACCTACTCCTGCCACAATCCTACACAGTGCACCTTTTTTACTTGGAGATGAGATATGGAGGAACTGCTAGCACCTGCACACAGTACACTGCTGTAATAGTGGGAGGGATGAACGATAAAAGGCCTTGACCTTAGATAAAGGCGCTAATTGGACAAAGCTAGATTTTATAACTGTGTTCATTTCTTTTGCTCTTCCATACTCAACTCCTCTACCCTTCCCCTCTCCTCATTACATTTTCTCCTCCATATCCTCTCTTCTGCCCTTATCCCTCGTTCCTCTCCTCCTTCCTTTCTTTCTCTCTCCATCCTCCCCTCTCCTCTATCTCTCCTTTATTAGCACCGCCAGCACTTTTTTCCCCTCTTCCACCATTTTTGAGAAACTTTTCCATTTGTACGAAGGGCTGAGGTAAACAGAAATGGCCGCTTCCTATTGATTTCCTGTGTGGAGCAAGGCTAATGGATCTGTGCCGCTAGCCTGCTATAGCAGCTGTAAGGGAGCGCTCGTATCGGAGTTATCATATCGGCACACACGCCAGCTTGCACCCCACACACACACACACAAACACACACAAATACACACACACACAAATATATGTGTGTAAACACACACACACACACACACACACACATACAAACGATGGCTCCAAGTTATTCTATTAGCTCTTATAGTTTGTTATGGCTCAGCAAGAGTGAGTGGAATACAGACACACGAGCATCCATGTGCATTCAACAGGCACACACACACACACACACACACACACACACACACACACACACACACACACACACACACACACACACACACACACACACACACACACACACACACACACACACACACACACACACACACAGATTGGACAAGGTTTGTGCGTATGGTAGGTGGTTATGTGATTGGCGGATAGCACTGTAATATTTGTATAGGTGTAATATGAATCCTATCTGAGTTTGTGCTGCTGCTGCCAGTGTAAGCATGTCAGGCAGTAGGCAAGTCCGATGGCAAGGATGACAAGCAGGAAGTGATGTGGGTACAATAGAGACAGCAAGGGGTGAATCCTAGAATTTCATGTGGTGAACAGAAAGTGATGCAGATACCATAGAGATAGCAGACATTTCAGTCATGATGCGACAATGAGGTGACATCTCACATGATGTCAAACTATTGTGGGATCAATGGACCTTGAAAAGGACCTTTCAACTCCTGCAGTTGTTTATCCCACGTTTCCATACTGCCTCCGCAGGGACGCACCCCTGAACTGCTTGGCCAAGAGTTAACTTACGTATGTAGGCACAATGTCCCACACCCCTAAACCACTCCTCCTCCCCACTCCTCCTCCCCACCTGTCCCCCCTCACCTCACACGTGGTGTGCTAGTACAGTGTTTCCCAACCACTGTGCCGCGGCACACTAGTGTGCCGTGAGAGATCGTCAGGTGTGCCGTGGAAAATTCTTGTTTAAAAAAAAAAAAAAAAACCCGAATTCATTATTATCAGCAAATAATGCCAATATGTCATCCAGTAGTGTCTGCTGTTGACTGGCGTCCTAATCATGTAATAATTCCTTATCACTAGGTGGCAGCAGGTAGCGAATTGCATTGTAGTAGCTGTCAAAAGAAGGCAATAAATGCCGCGAGCTCGAGTCAATACAAAGACTTACATTTCATTTGGATTTAGGACTACCGGTACTTGTACGTGGGATGCAACGGCACCGATTCCATTGTGCTTGGTATGTAAACGAAACACCCTTCACAAAACAAGAGTGCATACGATTTTGTTGGCCTGCGTAAGCAGACAGAGAACCAAGCAACATTTATGAGGGAAAAAGGTAAACGAGAGAGCCCTTAAAGCTAGCTAGCTGAACTTGTAGCTAAATCAAAAAAAGTCACACAGTGGCAGAGACGCTACCTGCCTGCAAAGCCATTGCAAATGAGATGCTTGGACCTGAAGCGGTTAAAGAAATAGCCAAAGTCCCTCTCTCAAATAACACAAATTTCAGACATTGATGACATGTCTGCTGACATCGAAAGTGTGGTTTTGGGAAAGATCTGTATCCGTGAGAAATTTGTGTTGCAACTTGACGAGGCTGCGCAACTGGACATGCGCAACTCCTGGCCAATGTGCGTTTTGTGGATGGAGACGCAATCAGAGGAAACATTTTGCAAGGCATTGAACAGAGATTGATATTTATACATGCATATTCATATTGTAACAGTGAAATCTTTCCTAAATATCATTGCTACTGTCAGAATAAGCATTATTTTCTGTATTCCTGCTAATAGAATGCTTTTGGACAGAATAGCAATTTGTAAATAGTAGACCTAGGCCTACTTTGAAGTTTATAGCTTCCTTAAGAAGTGGACACGTTAAGTGCACTTTTTATTTGAAAGAGGAAATATAAAAGCTGATTTAAAAAAATACATTTTGTGTTTATTTGATTGCTATTCAAGACACTTTTATAAGAATGACTATATTGTTAATAGGCGGCTACTATAATTTGTTTTCATTATTTCATCATTTTTGGTTGGTGGTGTGCCGCGAGATTTTTTGAAGGGAAAAAGTGTGCCCTGGCTCAAAAAAGGTTGGGAAACACTGTGCTAGTAGATCAAACTGGTGCGAGCTCATCGTCTCGTGCAAATTTATAAATGCGCTGTGTTTAATACCACCCAAGTTGTGACGACATGTTCTCGCTGAAGTATTTTGTCAACGTCGATTGACACATGTCCATCCCAAATGCGCCTAATGATGGGTACCATAGAGACAACAAAGGATCAACCGGAAGTGATGCGGTTACCATAGAGACAGGAAGGGATGCCGGTAACATAGCCACAGCAGGAGGCCTAAGCACTGTAAGAATACTGGATCAAACATCTACAGAAAACAAGGCTCTGTCTTCTATTTGGTGTATGTTTTAGAAAGCAGTGTTTACTGTAGGTTCTATGAGGCCAACCAGAAAAGGGGTGTAACTTAGCCTCTCCGTCAAGACAGCTGGATGGAAAAGGAAGTGATGCAGGTACCCCTGGCACAGCAGGATGTTCCCTTCAGCGGAGAGTGCTGAGGCCTGTCAGTAGCTAGAGAGGAGGGAGGGAGTATTGATTCACAGCAAGGTGCCATCTCTATCTCCGCTCCAGGGAAACACCTGCACCGAGTAGTGGAGCTGAGCGCAGACACAGAGCATAAGGCAAAAATGATAACCATCATACGTAAATTTGCTCTATAAAATATGGTCTGGTGTGTACAATGAGAGCTACTCATAATACAATAGCGATTAATTAAAAATAAAAGAAATGAAAATGATTCATTTTTTGACCATTTAATGCACATACCAAGCAATTTCCATGAGTCTTCAAGGTGTTTTCGAGCTGCACATTCAAAAGGCCAATCATGGTACAGTCAAGAAAACATGGTGAAAAATCATGTGTCCTACTGTAATCTGGAAGTAATTAAGTCATTAATTGAACTGCAACTTCTGTTTTAATCTAGGTCTAACTGTCTGTGTGTGTGTAACCACTATGGAAACAACTATGGTTCTCATGGAGTTCAGCCTGAGTGTAGTGTGGTGGTTCTGATATACTGTATGATCCGTAGCAGAGACAGATTACGAGAGGGGTTCAGGGACAAAAAAGTGTCTGCAGTGTCCTCAATATTTGCCTGGTAAAATATTTTATGATCCAATAAATTGCAAATTTGCGGTAAAAAAAAAAAAACCCTGGTATAAATACTCAAAAGAGCCCATAAGTCCTTTAAGGTTTATGCTGGAAGACAAGACACAATAAATCAATTTGGAAGTAGGTTATAGATCTTTTGTCTGTCTTTTTTTTTATCGAATAAAATGTTCACAGGCACCCCCGTTGGCTAAAACAAAAACATGAAATGTTTTGATTGATTTTTTGTGGATATTGTTTATAGGATATGCGTCCTCCCTGGAAGACTGTGGAAAAGTGCAGCTTCAAATACGGGCTATGGTTATTATTTAATGCCCGTGGCTGAACTGTTGAACTTTAACTGCCCACATCTCCTTTAGTTTCCTATTTTGAGCTTTTTTGCTTTTACATCTTATGTCTTCTCCGCAGTTTTGAGTGCAGTTTTTGTTTGTCCTTTTTTGCCATTACCTTGTGAAATTGCAATCAATGCGCGCTCAACCATTTCATACCTGTAGGTAGAAATGGCCCACCCTGCTGAGAAGCATACTAGCTGAAATGGCTTGGCGGTGTTTACACTTTCTATATATCACACATTTTTATTTGTTTGGACATTACATTTGAATAGATGTCCTGCCAGCCTCGTTGTCTCCAACGTCATCATCCTCTTCCTGTCGTTTAGTATTCTGTACGTGTGCCACGGGGCTCACAGAGCTCAGTGGAGGGGTGTGTGTGTGTGTGTGTGTGTGTGTGTGTGTGTGTGTGTGTGTGTGTGTGTGTGTGTGTGTGTGTGTGTGTGTGTGTGTGTGTGTGTGTGTGTGTGTGTGTGTGTGTGTGTGTGTAGCTCTCTGGGTTTGCAGAGCGTGGTGGAAGAAATCACACCTCTGGCTCGGACGTAATGAGATCCTGAAAGATATTTGGCATTGTTCAGCCGAGCGAAGACCCCCTAAGCCAAGCCGCGCAGCTCACAGACACTAAGCTAGACATAAGCACACACGTGCGCACACACGCACGTCAACACACACACACACATGCACACACATGCATGTACTCAGACGCAGGTTAACACACGTGCGCACAGGCTCATACACAAGCACACGCACTTTGACACAGAAACACACACAGTCATGCGCTCTCCCGCACGCACGCACACGCGCACACACACACACACACACACACACACGCGCGCGCGCGCACACATGCGCACACACACACACACACACACACACACACACACACACACACACACACACACACACACACACAGACACACACACACACACACACACAGACACACACACACACACACACACACACACACACACACACACACACACACACACACACACACACACACACACACACACACACACACACGTCCACCGTGCTCATCCCTTCTCACCTCTGCTTGCTTGCCGTAATTAGCCCAATGTCACATCCACGCGCCAGTTAGCTCCTGAGGAGGATTCACCAGCATGAGCTGCACGGTGGGGATGGGAGTATCTTTAGCATTCACGACCAGACTTGGGATGGGGGGGGGGTGCTGTTCCAGTGTCTTCACTAGCAGGTTGAGGATGGTTGGTTTGCAGTAGTCAGCTGGGCTCTAAACGAACACCCACCAACCAATGCTGGTGATAATTCAAACTTGCCATTTTTGCTGATAGTGAGTGTATGTGTGGCTTGTAAGATTTTACATCTACTAGCCAAATTGGCTAGTGATAAAGAAAAGGTAATTTAGAGCCATGATAGACAGTATGGGCAGCCATGGTGTTAATGACTAGGGAGTTGGACTGTAGATCACAGGGTTGCAAGTTAAATCCCCACGGCTCCCTTCCTTCCTGCATGGCTGAAGTGCCCTTTAGCAAGACACATCCCCACACTGCTCCAGGGACTTTAACCTGTACCCTGTAAATAACTAAGTCGTTTTGAATGAAATCATCAGCTAAGTGTAATGTGATGTAATGTCAGTAAGAGATCTAGTTGTGGACATTCAAGAAAGAGGGTTGTAGGTGTGTATCAGTGTTTCAATAGAAGGTTCGGGGGAGCGTTCTGTATTCAGACATAGTTTTCACTCACTTGGCAACATTGGAGGTTTCTATACAGGGGTGGGCTAAGTGGAGCATTTTCAGCTTTCTGCATATTCATTGGTCAATGATATTGTTTTGGGCTCATATATGTCAGGTGGTAAAACCACAGCTAAAGCCCAAAAAATAAGTAGTAATTGTTATTGTACTGCAACGAATAGGCTTCTTAGGTAATTCACCAAAAACGAAGCAAAACACAATCCATACATACTCTGGCATTAGCTGTGGTTGAACCACCCTTATATGTGCTTACTACTAAAATGTCATTGACTCATTGGCAGTTGTGGGGGTTGGAAGTATATCGGTGAAGACTCTGATAGTCTCGTCTGTGGAAGTGGAAAAGGTGTGACTCGTCTTAATATGCAGCCACTGGCTGTCGGCCATTTTGAAGGTTGCTTTCCATCTTTTCCTGTCTCTCAATAGTCTGATTCTTTGCTTTTTATTGTATTGTATTGGCCTCTGTTGGTTGTTTTCTGTGCTTCTTGATTCCCTTTCTTCCTTTTCTGTTTCTGATTATTTTTTTCTTCCTGTCCTGTTTCTGTTGTCAAATTAAAGCTTCAGTTGGCTGCTGGTCTATAGGGGTTGCTATGACGCCCACTCAGGAGTTGGTCCTGATCAGGACAGAGGCAGGGGGTGTTTGCAATGATTGAGCTGTAATTTGATCTTGGGACACATTGTGTGTGGACTCACACACACACACACACAGAAAGGTTCACATACAGAGCTTTCACACACAGAGGTACACACATACATACACACACACACACACACACACACACACACACACACACACACACACACACACACACACACACACACACACACACACACACACACACACACACACACACACACACATAGACACACACACAAACGCACACACACCTGAAACAGCTCCCTAATCACCCTGTCTTGGAGCCCTGGAGGGGGAGAGGGGACTGGGCGTGTTATGGGAGGCACGAGGCGATAAGAGTCATGGTGAAGAAGTGACAGATGAACTCAGGAAAGAGGGAGAAGGGAGCGTCTTCTTCCTCACTCTACACTCTCTCCATCTCTTCTGCACTTGGCGTGATGCCAAAAATCACACACTCAAACACACTCGAACAGACAGTTGAAGAGTGTGCTAGAACGGCAAGTGGCTATTATTGACCACTGGAGGTATTGTGTCCCGTGAGGAGGTTGTGGGGTTTGAGCGTGACTGAAAATTGAAAAACAAGCCAATTGTACCTTGCCTGGTTTGACGTCAGTTGGACAAAATAAGACCAACAACCGTTGAGTCTATAATCAGAAAAAAGAAAGAAACACTTTTCTTTGAGAACAGCTTGTTCTGCCACAGTGTGGTGTTGAGTACAGCTGGCTTTAATTGAAACGCGGAACACGTCCGAGACTGGGCCTGCCGTGTGTGATGTGCTGTGCGTGTGGATAAACAAGAGCTTCAGCATCAAAGGACAGACAGAAACCTGCTTGTTGTCTCTTAGCACAGAATAGAAAAAGAAGATGGCCACAACACAACACAATGCAATACAATGTTTTATTGTCACAAGGAGGGAAATAATCATTTGAAGCCAACGCATACAAGGAGTAAAAAGAAATGCATAAGCAGTGGCATAGAATTGAAAAATCGCACCTAAAGTGTGTAAACACATATCAACACCTCCATGAGCTGAATAAACACACCATCCAGATAGGGGTGTGCATGCATTGTGATAGTATTGCATCGTGTGTATCGTGATGCGCATCGAATTGTGAACCCCTTGCCAATACCCACCTCCATATCCAGAGACTTTCATAACCCTGTGAGTCAGGGAGGAAAGAGGAGGTGGGGGAAGGTGAATAGAAGGAAAGCAGAGCAGTCATGGGAAAGCGGTTAGGGCATCAGACTTGTATCCCAAAGGTTGCTGGTTCGACTCCTGACCTGCCAAGTTTGTGGATGGAGTAATTAACCAGTGCTCTCCCCCATCATCCTCCATGACTGAGGTACTTAAATGCAATTTGTTTGTGTGCAGTGAGCACTGTGTGCTGTGGAGTGATGTGTCACAATGACGATGGGATTTGGGATTTTCCAAGGTGGGCTTCCACTTTCACTACAAAGGAGGAAAGGGGAGGAATAAAAGGAGGATCGATGAGACAAGAAGGAGGCGAGAGGGTCGTAGAAAAAAGAAGAGGCGGAAGAGAGATGGAGGAGAGATAGAAGAGGATACAAGACGGGGTCAGGAGGGATAGAAGAGGTCAAATGGATGGAAAAGGAATGTGACTGAAGGAGACGCAGGTGGAGAGAAGGATGAAAAGAGGGAGGAGCATAGGAGGTGAGAGAAGGAGGTAAAACGAGGGAAGAAAGAAAGGAGAGCGAAAGGTTAGTTCATCAGCTGAGTGGACACTCTGATCGAGATTGATTGACAGCCAGGACGCGGCAAGAGCACTGAAGGTAACACGGCCGGCAAGAACGGTGGATAGGCGCGCGCGCACGCGCACACACACACACACACACACACACACACACACACACACACACACACACACACACACACACACACACACACACACACACACACACACACACACACACACACACACACACACACACACACACACAGCTAAGAGATAATAAGGCTCTCCAGAGGCAAAGCAGTGTGACGGAGAGAGAGATGGGGGGATGAGGAAGAGAATGTGAAAGAGAGGAAGGGATAAAAAAAGCGAGGGAGGAAAGGATAATGGGCTAGTGGTGAAGGAGGAGGCGATTGCGGGGAAAAGGAGAGGATGAGAGGCTTTAGAGGTGCATTAGGTTAGGGGCTGTGTGTGTGTGTGTGTGTGTGTGTGTGTGTGTGTGTGTTTGTGTTTGTGTGTGTGTGTGTGTGTGTGTGTGTGTGTGTGCGCGCGAGTGTGTGTGTGTGTGCGTGTGCGTGCGCGCGTGTGTGTGTGTGTGTGTGTGTGTGTGTGTGTGTGTGTGTGTGTGTGTGTGTGTGTGTGTGTGTGTGTGTGTGTGACTGTCTAGCAGGGGGATTGTTGCTGCAAAGTCACCTGTCTGTCTGTGTCTGGATTCAACTGTTGCTAGCAAGGAACTGCAGCCGTCAGCAAGTGCAGTGCGTGTGTGAGTGTTTGGGGGTGTATTGCTGAAACCCAGCCAAGTGCATGGCAACAGAGGAAGGAGAGAAACACCTTCCCCACAAACCACCTGATACTATCTGCTGCCATCCCAGACTTAACTTGTCTACTACATTCAGTCGCATTCACACACACACACACACACACACACACACACACACACACACACACACACACACACACACACACACACACACACACACACACACACACACACACACACACACACACACACACACACACACACACACACACACACACACACAGAGTTTTCACCTTACCCGTGTCATCCTTGTCATAATCCCTTGTGGCATATTTCACTTTCACTGACCTTTCTGGGCCCATTGTAGCACAGGGATTTGAATAAGCAAGGCACCTTCCTCGTGACATCAATCAAACCTCATCACTCACATCACCATGCCACCTGCAAGAACTGAATGTGAATTGCAGGACACATTGATCATTGACACTTCCAACGCACATGCAGCCGCGGGTCCATCCCTGGGCTAGACCTGTCTGAGGGTCACTGTCGCATCAACCGGACGCTTCTGCGTTCCACGGCTGGGACGTCAGAGGTAACTTGCCTTCATCCCCCTAAAGGCGGATTCATAGTTAACATAACTGGCGCTAACCTCATTCATACCTCCCTGGCGACGATGGCGTGCGCTCAAAATGACGTCACACGCCCCTCCGCAAGCTGCCGCGGCGCGAGGTCGTGCACCCCACATTTTTTGTAACTTGGCGCGCGCCACCAGCGACCATGCATGTAGGCAGACAAAGCAGGAGTTGCGAAGAGATATGGCTACAGCTACTGTACTACAGAATGGACCCTGCATCATTTTGAGGATAATAAAATGTCTTACAGAGTTCTTTTATCTTCTCCCTTTAATGTTGTTCAGTGAAACAATTGTTTACTTTGTTCAGAAGCATGTTGTGTTTGGCAATCTATTTATAAATTCTGCAAATTCTTAATTCATAAGTCAGACGTTCAGTAGCCCTACAGCAGCCGTGTTTGGCTTTCTATTTTTAGACATCTCTAGAACTCCCGCTGCGAGTTGCGACAGATTCTGCCGTGTCTCTCATGAACAGCAGAGGGCACACTTCCGAAAATGCAAGCAAAAGCCTGTAAATGGCGCTTTTGACTATGAATGGTCTGCCACATTTTAATGGTTCTCGCGCCAAATGCGCCAAATTACACACGTAAAGTATGCAAAGCCCTTAAGAGCAGACCCGGACTGTGGCTCTGTCACCCCTCCCTTGTCTCAGTCGAACTGCAGGCGTCCTCCCCATGCTCATGCCACTAAGCTGCAATGGTTAAGGCCAGGCTTTTAGCTAGGGGGGCGTCTGGGCGTCTTTTCGACGCCCTATTTTGAAAATAACAAAAATTTGGACGCCCTACTTTTTTAGTAGGACTCCCTAAAGACGTCCTATTTTTTCCACTTTGTCCGCGTTAACCATGCTGATGTTCAAAATTCGCTGAGTCCGAGCTTTCCCACGATGGACGATTTTTATTTACACCGCCATTTTGGAAGTTTTAGAAGATAAAATATAAACTAGACTGCCTGTGCAGTCGCCTTCGACTGCTTAAGGTATATCCCCGAAACGCGACGCTTCCAGTCCCCCATCATTCCTACCACTCCCGTCCACCATTTCGTAACCGTATATGATACATACAGACGTGACATGACGTGCATAGGCTTAAAACCAAATGACTATTGAGAAAATGAAGCAAAAAATGGGGCAAATGGTAATACTGTTTTAATGGTTCAGTGGATATACCACATTAGGTACAGTGTAATAACCAGTGTAACAATATTTAATACAATGTAATTTTTTTTACTTACATCATGTGTTTGTGCGTAAGTGGTATTACATGGTATTGCATATTGTTACACTGGTATTACACTATATTACATGGTATTGCATACTGTTACACTCGTTATTACACTGTACCTGATATTGCATATTGTTACACTGGTATTACACTAGTATTACATGGTATTAAATATTGTTACATTGGTTATTACACTGTACCTAATATGGTAGATTCACTGAAATGGTGAACCATTAAAATAAGGTGTTACCGGGCAAATCAATCCACCCAGTCAGAAGTTATGGGCCAAATGAAAATTCCGCCATTTTGAAAGTGTTGTCTTCCAAACTCGAATGAGTTCATGAACCTACCCTAGAGCATTCACACACCAAATCCGGGACAAATCCATCCACCCGGTCAGAAGTTATGGACCAAACAATAATTCGGCCATCTTGAATTCAGCCATCTTGAAAGTGTTGACCTCCCAACTCGAAGCAGTTCATGAACCTACCCTAGAGCATTCACACACCAAATCTGGGACAAATCCATCCACCCGGTCAGAAGTTATGGACCAAACAATAATTCGGCCATCTTGAATTCAGCCATCTTGAAAGTGTTGACCTCCCAACTCGAAGCAGTTCATGAACCTACCCTAGAGCATTCACACACCAAATCTGGGACAAATCCATCCACCCGGTCAGGAGTTATGGACCAAACAAAAATTCAGCCATCTTGAATTCAGCCATCTTGAAAGTGTTGACCTCCAAACTCGAATCAGTTCATGAACCTGCCCTAGAGCATTCACCCAAAAAATCTGGGACAAATCCAAACATCCGTTCAAAAGTTATCGCGTTAACACGAAAGACCTTACGCGGCGGACGCGGCGGCGGACGCGGCGGACGCGGACGCGGCGGCGGCGCACGCAAAACCATTACATCCCCGACGCTCCGCGTTTCGGGGATATAAATAGTTCTACACCTAACCGGCTAGCGTTGTAACGAGTGCCTTCCAGCATGTTTCAGTGTAAAATTCCACCGCGTTTCAAAACACGCATTTCGTAGCGTCATTAATTTATCAACTTCCATCTGTTTAGCGATCTCTAATGAGTAACAAACATCACTTGCAGATAGGCTGTTTCAATTCATAGACGTTTATTTGGTTAGAAATACTGTGTAAAACATTTCTGTAACATGTAACAGACTAGGTCACCGGCATGCTGCCACTTCCTTGTTCAGCAACAAGTGAATGTTCCAATCTGAGTAAAATAGAGGGGGTGTCCGCCGTTTGGCAGACCAAACCATTATGAGCAGGGGTGTTTTTACTGGTGGGATTCTTTGTAATGTATTTTATAATATGAAAATAAGAAAATGGTTTTACTTGTCTATGTGTTTTGTTTGCATTTCTTTGGTTTGTTATTTTGGGCTTTTGTTTGTTATTTAGTTGCACACATGCCTCCCCCCAGTCCAGCCTTACTATTGGTACAATTTTTTTTTAACAAAGGCAAAAACACTAGGTTGTGTTGGTCACAATTTGCTCCTCAAATTGCAGGAAATTGCGTTTGAGAGCATTAGAAGTGTAAAAATGTTGCGGGGGAGAATACCCCAAGATCGCCCTAAAACACTTGTGCCTGCGGGTCGAGGCACCGCGGCACGCGGCAAAGCACAAATGACAGGTTAAAAAAAGTTAGACACCCTAAAAAAAAATCCTGCCTAAAAGCCTGGTTGAGGGTGAACATTGTGCTCATCCTAGGAGAAGGTGCAGCACAAAGGCTGACTGTAAGCTTGGAGTGAGGAGTCTGCACACTTTTTTATTTTATTTTTATTTTTTATTCCATGGCAGGATGAGAGTCTGATGAAGACAATGGTCGAAACGTAACCCTGCCAAAGAAAAAAAGGATTCTACTCCTCACCCCACTTCTGACCTCCAAGTTTTCATTTTATCTTTTGAAAAATGTTGAAATGATATTGATATTCCAATGATTTTATAATAATATTAAAATAATATATTCTGGCAGCCATCACCACTTGCCATGCCTTGTCTTTGGTAACGGCAGCTTTAAGACATTCATAAAAGGCCTAAATCATAAAGAATGATCCTGACGTTTGGAATATGGAGTGAAATTAGAAAGAGAGGACGTTTGTCACAAGTGATCATTCATTCTGCTCGCTGTCCTCACTCAGAAGCTGACACACACACGCACACACACACACACACACACACACACACACACACACACACACACACACACACACACACACACACACACACACACACACACACACACACACACACACACACACACACACACACAGGCACGCACGCACACACACACGCACACACGCACACACGCACACACAAAGAGACATTCATCAGTCATCCAGCCATCAGTCTTTTGTGTTGCCCTCTGCTGCTGATAGGAGACAGATATCTCCAATAGAGGAGGGACAGATTGTCTCTCTGAAAATGAATGTCTCAGCTGCACACTAAGCTAAAAAGAAGTTTCACAGAAAGAGGGATTTATTTTTAACTTTTGTTAAACCATTTGCTTTCAGGCTCTTGTACCCGTTAGCTGGTGTTGAGTTTGTGGAAATCATGGTACTTTCCATGTGTATTCTTCCTGAACATGTGTGTTGATGAACAGGGAGATACAGTGTTATAAGTGTTTCGCTTAACAAGGTATCGTGTAGGAAAGTGTGTGTGTGTGTGTCAGTGTGTGAGTGCATAAGTGAATGTGCTTGTGGAACTAGCAGCCATAAGCCTTCAGGAAGAGATGTGTTTTAAGGTGTTGTTTAAACATGGCCAGAGAAGGGGAATTCTGGATGTGGTCGGGCAGATTGTTCCAAAGAATAGGAGCAGCTACATGGAAGGTTCTGTCACTAGTGGCCTTGAGCCTGGTAGGAGGGACGACCAGCTGGCCCTTGGAAGAGGACCACAGGGATCTTGAGGGGTCATAGGGGTGAATGAGGTCTGTGAGGTAGTGGGGTGCCAGACCATGGAGGGACTTTTAGATTGTATTTGTTGCTGTGTGACAAAATGTGTTTTTGCACTGTCACTAGGATAGCGGTTGTCAATTGGAATAGAAGCTTCACTTTTTTATTTGAATTTTTGGAGGGATTTATGTGCCTTTATTTGACAGTGACAGTGACAACAAGCAAGTGGATGAGTGGGAGAGAGAGAGAAGAGACAGGGTTGGGAACCTATGCGCCTGCAAGCCCAAACGTGCGGCGCTTAGTGAGAAACTGCCCTTTTTGTTCGTCTCTGTGTTGTCGACATGTGTGTGTGTAGATTAGCAAGTGTGTGAGTAAGGGAGTCAGCTCAGTCCAAGCTCATAAAGAGAGCAGTGTCAAGCCTGCAGTGTGGCTCTAAATGAAAGGGAAGCAGTACAAAGCTGCCATAAAGGAGCTGCTAATGCGGGAGCTAATCATGACTATGGGCTTTAATAGCACAGCCCTGGGCACTGCGGAACAGCGGGCGAGGAGAGCGAGCTCAACACTGAGCACGGCATCCATCTCTACGACGCTGCACTCCCACACACCTCTCGTATGCCACTGAGGACACATACACACACAGTGCACGCATGCACAGGCATAGATGCACATGCACACACACACACACGCACGCGCACGCACGCACACACACACACACACACACACACACACACACACACACACACACACACACACACACACACACACACACAAAGACAGGCTGGCTGGCACCCAAACAAATACATACACACACACTTCAAGCAGAGTGTTAGAGGGTAGGGTTTTAAGATTATTCACACCAATCCACACGCGCACGCACACACACACACGCACGCATGCACACACACACACACACACACACACACACACACACACACACACACACACACACACACACACACACACACACACACTCCATCACAACCAGCTATCTTTTTGGCAGCTCTCATATGCTACGCACATGCACACGCACATGCACACGCACACGCACACGCACACGCACACGCACACGCACACGCACACACAAACATCCTACAGCAGGACAAGGACAGGACAAGCCTTCAGGATTCATCCCAACCCCAAAAAAGAACAGCACTTCAAAGGCTTACATCTTCCCTTTTTTCTGCTCCGTCATTTCATGGAGCTAATCCTCTTTCTTAAGATGAAAGACATTTTTGTTCCTTTTTTGTTGTTTTTGAAGGGGTGGGGTGGGGAGGGTGTCCAAGACGCTTCTTGTTGATAGTGTTGTTGTGGCTGTCATTGTCAAGTTTGGGAAGTGATAGCGGAGTCTGCTAATTGTCTGAGGCCTCATATCACCTGTGTGTGTGTGCGTGTGCGTGTGCATGTGTGGGTGTGCATGTGTGTGTGTGCGTGTGAACTGAGAATTTCTTTGCACATTAAAAGGTACAGTAGCGTATGCAGCATAATGTTGTCTGTAAGTATGTAACAAGCAATACTTCTTCAGAGGCAAGGCGGGGGGGGGGGGGTTGGCGGGTATCGGCAAGTCAAGGGTAGCATCAGCAACTACATGTTGAAATTGGCAGGAATTGGCAGAAGGAGCAAACATTTCAGATGCTACTCCAATGTAGGTACTCTGAATTCTCTTTTAAGAACCACTGAACTTCGTGTACTAATACAGTGTTTCCCAACCTTTTTTGTGCCAGGGCACACTTTTTCCCTTGAAAATTTTTTGCGGCACACCACCAACCAAAAATGATGAAATAATGAAAACAAATTATAGTAGCCGCCTAACAATATAATCATTCTTATAAAAGTGTCTTGAATAGCAATCAAATAAACACAACAATCTTTTAAATTTCCTCTTTCAAATAAAAAGTGCACTTAACATGTCCCTTCTTAAGGAAGCTAAAAACGTCAAAGTAGGCATAGGCTTACTATTTACAAATTGTTATTCTGTCCAAAAGCATTCTATTTGCAGGAATACAGAAAATAATGCTTATTCTGACAGTAGCAATGATATTTATGAAAGATTTCACTGTTACAATATGAATACCGGTATGCATGTTTAATATCAATCTCTGTTCAATGCCTTGCAAAATAGAACGCTTTCTCTGATTGCGTCTCCATCCACAAAACGCACATTGGCCAGGAGTTGCGCATGTCCACTAATATCAGCCTCGTCAAGTTGCAACGCAAATTTCTCACAGATACGGATCTTTTCCAAAACCACACTTTCGATGTCAGCAGACATGTCATCAATGTCTGGAAATTGTGTTATTTGAGAGTGGGACTTTGGCTATTTCTTTAACCGCTTCAGGTCCAAGCATCTCATTTACAATGGCTTTGCAGGCAGATAATAGCGTATCTGCCACTTTGTGACTTTTTTGATTTAGCTACAAGTTCAGCTACGTGGTAGCTAGCTTTAAGGTTCTCTCGTTTACCTTTTTTCCCTCATAAATGTTGCTTGGTTCTCTGTTTGCTTACGCAGGCCAACAAAATAGTCTGCACTCTTGTTTTGTGAAGGGTGTTTCGTTTACATACCAAGCACAATGGAATCGGTGCCGTTGCATCCCACGTACAAGTAGTCCTAAATCCAAATGAAATGTAACTCTCTTTGTATTGACTCGAGCTCACGGCACGGCATTTGCCTTTTTTGACAGCTACTACAATGCAATTCGCTACCTGCTGCCACCTAGTGATAAGGAATTATTACATGATTAGGACGCCAGTCAACAGCAGACACTACATAATAATGACATAGGCATTATTTGCTGATAATAATATTTTTTTTGAAATCAAGAATTTTCCACGGCACACCTGACGATCTCTCACTAGTGTGCCGCGGCACAGTGGTTGGGAAACACTGTACTAATAAGTACCATTGAGACCCTCTGCAAATAGCACAAGGCAGAAGCTATAGGGTTAGGTACCAGTGATACCTGTGCAAATAGCATAAGGCAAAGACAAAGCCACTGCAGTCTTGAAATCCTCCCTCATTGCAATACACACACACACACACACACACACACACACACACACCTGAGCCTCTGATTAAGTGCATAGTTTAGGCACCACTGCACCAATCCTCCCTCTGCAACCTCCTGTCTCATTAACAGACAGATGTAAATAATTCAAATCTCTTTAATGCAGCAAGGTAGTAGCACCCTGCACTTACTAGATTGTGTGTACAGATCTGTGGATCTTTCTGTGCATGTGCGTGTGTGCATGTGTGTGAGTGTGAGCTGAGTAGTTCTTTGCACATTAAAGAAAGTAAAATATGCAGCATAATAGGTGTGGTGTAATGGTGTAACTGCGTGCGCGCGTGCGTGCGTCTTGGAGTGGGAGGTGATTAGTCAGCCCACACTGTAAAAAAAATCTTGTCAAAATTACGGTGAAAAACTGGCAGCTGTGGTTGCCATTTTTTCACCGTATAAAACACAGAGATCTTGTATATGGATTTACGGTAAGGTATATTAAGACTTGTAGAATCAACATTTTCAAGATGTTACAATAAAGGGGAGTTACTGTTCAAATAACAGTGACACTCATGTAGGCTCATGGTATATAGCTGTATAATTCACAATGCAACCCTGTTGTTTTTTAAGTGAAATACTAACCATTCCACAGCATTCATTGGCCTAATTTACAGTCAATTTCTGTTAAAACAACAGAAATTATTTATGCCTTGACAGTATGACTGTTCAGTCTACAGTATAAAGCATTTGTTTTTAAGGTGAATCTATTCATTCCACAGAATTTATAACCTTATTTTACGGTTCAATCCTGCTAAACTGTAAAAAAAATCTTGTCAAAATTACGGTGAAAAACTGGCAGCTGTGGTTGCCATTTTTTCACCGTATAAAACACAGAGATCTTGTGTATGGATTTACGGTAAGGTATATTAAGACTTGTAGAATCAACATTTTCAAGATGTTACAATAAAGGGGAGTTACTGTTCAAATAACAGTGACACTCATGTAGGCTCATGGTATATAGCTGTATAATTCACAATGCAACCCTGTTGTTTTTTAAGTGAAATACTAACCATTCCACAGCATTCATTGGCCTAATTTACAGTCAATTTCTGTTAAAACAACAGAAATTATTTATGCCTTGACGGTATGACTGTTCAATCTACAGTATAAAGCATTTGTTTTTAAGGTGAATCTCTATTCATTCCACAGAATATATAACCTTATTTTACGGTTCAATCCTGCTAAACCAGCAGCACAATTGTGTTGCTCAGGCGTGGGATTCACAGTTTATACATGTTGCATTTAAGTGGAATTCCCATAAATTTCACATAATTACCTCATTTAAGAGTCAAAAAGTCCTGTTTAAATCTGAAATAAGAATAATCTGAGAAATACCAGTACCTGTGGATGACAGCACCACTGGACAATTAAGATTCATTCAATCATTTATTACGCTCATTACCAATATTAAACACAGTAGCCAGGTATTCAAGCAGGTTTTTTTTTATTATTATATCCAAACCTTGAAGTCAGTCATCACAAGTTTAAGAGAAGTGATCAGAATCGTTGCTAAGTCGAACCAGCTTTGTAGTGTAGGCCCTAGGTGAACTTTGCGGACAACACAAAACTGGTGGGTTTCATCAAAGGCGTAACTATAACCATGCTTTTCCAAGATTTGGTCAAAGCACTGGATGGCAATGCTGTAATGACCACATTTAGGGATGCGAATCGTTTCCATCCTTGAGCACAGTACAGTCTGCTACTTTGACCAAACAAATAAGAGTGAAGCAACAGAACTGTGCTAGTTCACCATTTTGAACATCTTGTCCATTTTCTGAATTGCCCTTAACAAAAAATGAATACCAATACTTTATTAATGTTCCTTGCTTTGAATAAAAATAAAAAAGTATAAAAAAGTATATAGTATATAAAAAAGGGGCTTAATATTGACATTAGTGCAGTTTAAAGGGGGAATTGCATTGTGCAGAAATGACAACAGGCCATTAAGTAAAGAACAGTAAAACAATGGCATACTTCTGTGACGTACTGTGTCCAGAGCATGGAGGACATGCGAGGAGATATGCCAGTACATCAGGGGATGTTTTACAACTCAGTAGTAGGATCACTATCTCTTTCCTTAAAGGTGCACTGTGTAATATTTTTAGTAGTTCATTTCCAGAAGTGGTTCATCATTCCATTAATGGATTTTACCCCTTTAACAAATACTTACCACCATCAAATTTTAAGTATTCATTATGACTGTTAAAATTGAATTTTACATACATGAAAAGGGGGATCTTCTCCATGGTTTGCCAATTTGAATTTCTTGTATTTACTGTTCTTTGGTCATACTAGTAAATATTGGTTTCATTTATTCATATTCATGAAATGATGAAACTGCTGCTAATAGCCGAATTTGAATATGCAGTATAGTCACAATACCTACTTTGGCCACAATCTTACACGGTGCACCTTTAAGCAAGGTGGCACAGCAAAAGCACTGCCAGAGCCCTGCAAAAATTGGCTCTGCAGTCCACTGATGTGAGGGTTTCTGATTAAATGATCAGAAACGGACTTCGTGAGGAGGGTTATGAGGGTGCCTTGTAAACAGACCTTAAATGTGGATACCAGGCTCTCTTAATCTCCTTATGAAGTCAGTTTCTGATGACTTGACCATCAACACGCAAATTAGTAGACTGAACATTTAATTTTGTAGTGCACTTCCTGTGCCGTCTAGCAGAAGGAGATGGCGATCCCGCTGCTGGGTTGTTAACCCCCCCCAAACACACACACACACATATAGCTGGAGTGGGTATCCAGAGTGTTAATTAGTCTCTCTCCACTCATGATCTGCTAGATCAGCGATGAGGGTAAGGACCCGAGGGTTTACCGGCAGTTGCTTCTTGTTTTTTTTCGTCTCGACTTTTGTGCCCTTCTCTGGATTGATGTTGAAAAAGCACCTATGTAAAGTAAGAACACAAAAACACAGTTGTTGAAACACCCAAATACACATGGTGTGCCATGTTCAGACAACTTTGACAACAAAGAAAAAAGGTCAATATTTTACAATTTCGGCCCCATTTAAAAAAAAAAAAAAAATTCTGATATCGAATCACTGTATTTCGAAAGGCACCGTCTGCTTCCACCAGCTGGGGCCTATACTACAAAGCTGGTTCAGGAGAAAAAACAGGACCCAGTTTGTCAAAAGCATTGTTGCTAACCAGTTAGCAAATATGTTGTCGAAAAACACAGCCCAGGTTTAGTTGAGGTAAATAATCTAATAGAAGAGCGGAGTCCTCATTTTCTTGAGGACTCCATGCTCTTCTATTAGATTATTTACCTCTTTACTGCTGAACCAGCTTTGTAGTGTAGGCCCTAGGTGAACTTTGCGGACAACACAAAACTGGTGGGTTTCATCAAGGCTGATGAAACCCACTACAAGAAAGAGGTAAAACATCTGGCTCTATAGCATGGGGAACCCTGAGATGTGTTATGTGCCCAGAACAAAACAAGTACATGCTGTACTCGGGGACAATGCGTGCAACAGAAAAGCGTGTTGTCCAACATCTTGAGGTACAGCAAATATTTTCTAGAGCACAGCATTCAAGATGGCGTAACTATAACCATGCTTTTCCAAGATTTGGTCAAAGCACTGGATGGCAATGCTGTAATGACCACATTTAGGGATGCGAATCGTTTCCATCCTTGAGCACAGTACAGTCTGCTACTTTGACCAAACAACAAAGAGTGAAGCAACAGAACTGTGCTAGTTCACCATTTTGAACATCTTGTCCCTTTTCTGAATTGCCCTTAACAAAAAATGAATACCACTACTTTATTAATGTTCCTTGCATGGTTGCTTTGATTAGGCTAAATAGCAGACAGCTGCAATCAAAAAGGAAAGGGAAGACCACTATTTTCTAGACAAATAAAAAAGGGGCTTAATATTGAAATTAGTGCAGTTTAAATAGGCAGTGGGCCAAGAATCATAGCTCATCTAGAAAATGAGTTTCGTTGTGACCGTTTAGTGGCAACTTAAAAACATGTTTTCTTGATCAATTTGGGGGTGCTGAATCCAAATCTGCCTGTTGCCACGGCGTCAGCCTGCACATTTGGCCACCACAAGGGGCGCTATATTCATTTTTGCTTATTTATGGGTAGAAACGTATTCCTTCCTGTTCAGTAATAACATTTTACAAATTGTTTTGTAACAACAATTTCCGCGAAGCTGAAGACTGTGTGTGTGTGTGTGTGTGTGTGTGTGGGGGGGGGGGGGGGGGGGGGCGTCATTGAACATTTGGAACGCCATGCCCTCTTTGAAACTTTCATATCCCTTGCCAGTATTAATTATGGACTTCATTAACTGCTACGTGAAATTGATTGATATTCAAACATTTCACGCACGCATCCACACATTCTTAGGACTATTGTACTACTCCCCTACAAAGGAAAAAATAACTGATCAAACTCTGCAACTGAGAGAAGTGACTTCCAAGTTTTTTGTTTTATCCTGATCATTTCTTTGAGTTCCGAAACAGTAGTAGACCTACAGTAGTTGCCGTTGCCCCTTGTACTGCTGCAGAGATCTGAATGACTATTTTCTCAATTTAATAGTTATAAATAGTCATATAATAAAAAGACCACAGCTATAACAGTATTGGTAAAATGGGCTCTGCATGGAATAATGATGACATTGATAAAATTGACAGTATGTAGGCCTATTGATACCAAAATTGAACTTTGACCCATAGTTGGCACACTATTACTGGATATTCCACCTTGTGTCTATCATTCTTGTGTCAAAGGGTCACGTAAAGACAAAATGCAATAACTGACGTGGTGATTACTTGTTTTGTGCTCATAGTTATGACAAGCCATAATCTGCTAACCCTCTACTGCACAACATTGCCCTCTGGCAACACAATGTCTTTTAAAGCCTCATGTCCAGTGTGTGTCTCTTTACATTATCAAAACCAATCAGAGTGTTAGAAAAGACATGAAAGAACAATTTAGAGTGGTTTGGGTGACACTAGGCCTATGTTGTAGTATTTGAAGGCGGGACTTCCTCTCTTGACAAGACAGTCACTGGGCCACTTGGGGTGCGAAGGACACAAGATCTTTTGCATTATTAGCGTAAGTAAACATGATAAAATCATGAAATAAAAAAATACCTTTATATGCACAAGGCATATAGAAGACTCTTATCAGGTTTTAAAAAAGGGTTTCCTTTTGTGTTTGTCTTTGCGTTGCCTCAAGGCAACGTTGTGCGATAATGGGGTACTTTTTTTTGGTGACTTTGTTATTATTGTTTTGTTTGTGTGTGGTTGTGTAACCACATCATCACATATATTTTATGCAGTAAAGACATAAACTAAATGTTCTGAAGTACTTTTCAAAATTGGAAATAGCTTATACATATCTTATATCTTATAATTTATACACATTTTGACAAACAAAATGAACGTAATAATGCTTTATGGATGAGCGCATCAGGATCTGCATGTTAGAGAAATTCCATCTGAAGTTAGGTAGGTCAAAAGTAATGAGGACAGCAACATGAGTGATGAACATCTGAATGTGGAAGAGAGGGAGTTAGTGGAGGGAGGAAATAGGGTACCTGTATTAAGTACTGCTTATTGTTCCTCTAAATATATGGGGGAGAATTGCTGTATCCAGCTTCCAACTCAGACCACCTGGGTACTACAATAGTGCTACTTGGTCCCTAAAGAATCAGACTCATTGATAAAGTCAAAGTACACTAACTGTTGTCTCTATATACAGTATTATAGTCTCTTTCTACAGGATGTTAGTCAACTCTGCCTTCCTGCTTGTGAAGCACATCTTTTGTGCTTTACACACGGTGATCCCCACACAACTCCATACTTCATTTATTCTAGGCTTCACCCCTAACTATGGTCCTGAGTCCAGGGCCGGCCCAAGCCTTTATGGGGCCTTAAGCAAAATTTCATCCAGGGGCCCCTACCACCACCTATTCAACATCAGATGTTTCGTAAGCTTAATTTAAGTTACTTGCACAAGTGAGGGTTAGGAGCTAAGGACATACAGTAGGCAGGCTGTCTGTAGATCATGTGCCCATTATGCACTGTACTTCTTGGAGCAAAATTTCCCAGAAAGCCATTTATCACAAAGGAATATCTTCGTTTCACTTCAAAATGATTACTTTTAGTTATATTCTGCATTTATTGCAGGGTTTGTACAATTAAATGTGGTACATGAAAAAGGACGTTGTATCCACCATCATTGAGGTGTCCCCCGATATACAGTATAATGGCTCCAGTTTCCATCGAGGCTCAGAAAGAAATTTAGGACTAGGAAATATAGTATAGAGTTCATTTTTTCCTGGAACTTTGCTGCCCAGAGTGGGCTAGTGGCGGGGCCCTAAGCCATTGCATAGTTCGCTTATGCCTCGGGCCGGCCCTGCCTGAGTCCTAGAGATAAGGCCTATCCTTGTAGTCACTTGCATGGCATTATGGCTCACATGCAGTGGGGGTGTCTCCAATGGCGTTTCTAAAAGCAATACCACTTCTGACACCAGCAAAAGGGGATAACTTTGCTTGTTCAGCTTCAAACACAGGTCCTTGGGGGTGCCAAATGTGCAATATGACCACCAAACCAAACAGCCAGTCTCGTTAACATGACATTTAGGGCACACACACAAACCTAGTAATGATCATTCCATCACTGTGCACCTCTGTTTAATGTGAGGTAATTGCGTGTTTTGTTCAATTTTAAACTGAATAAAAATAAGAATATTGGGCCTACAGGATAAAAGTTTAAAAAAAATATATATATATATATATATATATATATATATATATATATATATATATATAATCAATAAAGTGTCTCAAAATGAACTAAAAAATCAACTGGAATATTTTTTTTTATCATGCATAGCCATACTGTGTGCAGTAGAGGGCTAATTATCAGTAATGTCAAGCAATGTGTGTTGAGTTCAAATTAATTGTTAACCTGTGGTACTTTTGTTGCCATGCCATTTTGTTATTTTACAACATCAACAAACTTTTCACAAAGTATGTTCATCCTTTTTTCATATTATGAAATACACAGTAGCTGCAGTGATTTCAAGCAGTTCATTCACCTACCACATGCTGGCGCTATGCCTAACTGCCATTTCACACACAGAAAAATGTTGGTAGGCATAATACACAGTAACCTGTGAAGTTTCACACTTGTGAAGCACTCTAAAAGGAGTTGGTGACACATTTCCTGTTGAGTGGCCAATTTTAATGGAATTCCCACATTACCAAATGTCGCTATTTCAACCTTTGTTTTTTAAATCAATGTGCAACTTTTGACGATGGCAACACCTAGAATATTGATTTATGTACTATCAAGTACTTGTATCTGCAAAAACCAAGTTGCCACCTGATCACTCCGACGAACCTGCAAGATAGGATTTCTGGCCCGCCGCCTAAAAGGGGGAATTGCATTGTGCAGAAATGACAACAGGCCATTAAGTAAAGAACAGTAAAACAATGGTATACTTCTGTGACGTACTGTGTCCAGAGCATGGAGGACATGCGAGGAGATATGCCAGTACATCAGGGGATGTTTTACAACTCAGTAGTAGGATCACTATCTCTTTCCTTAAAGGTGCACTGTGTAATATGTTTAGTAGTTCATTTCCAGAAGTGGTTCATCATTCCATTAATGGATTTTACCCCTTTAACAAATACTTACCACCATCAAATTTTAAGTATTCATTATGACTGTTAAAATTGAATTTTACATACATGAAAAGGGGGATCTTCTCCATGGTTTGCCATTTTGAATTTCTTGTATTTACTGTTCTTTGGTCATACTAGTAAATACTGGTTTCATTTATTCATATTCATGAAATGATGAAACTGTGCTGCTAATAGCCGAATTTGAATATGCAGTAGTCACAATACCTACTTTGGCCACAATCTTACACGGTGCACCTTTAAGCAAGGTGGCACAGCAAAAGCACTGCCAGAGCCCTGCAAAAATTGGCTCTGCAGTCCACTGATGTGAGGGTTTCTGATTAAATGATCAGAAACGGACTTCGTGAGGAGGGTTATGAGGGTGCCTTGTAAACAGACCTTAAATGTGGATACCAGGCTCTCTTAATCTCCTTATGAAGTCAGTTTCTGATGACTTGACCATCAACACGCAAATTAGTAGACTGAACATTTAATTTTGTAGTGCTCTTCCTGTGCCGTCTAGCAGAAGGAGATGGCGATCCCGCTGCTGGGTTGTTAACCGTTAACCCCCCCCAAACACACACACACACACACATACCTCTGAAGGAACTCCAGCGTTGACCTCAACTGCACTGGATAGTGTATGTTCAGGCAGTAGTAGGTGCCGAACATTACGTTGATGGCGGCGATGAATTGGGTGATGTTGTCATTGACGATCTTGCCATCGATGCTCAGCATGAATCTTTTGGCACTGTAGCAGGAGGCCCCTGTAAAGATTTAAATATCAGGCATTACAGGTTTGTTAGTAGGGTCACCACTCATCTGTTGAGAATGTGAAGGATTTACCCGAGACTTCTACATACAGTATAAGGAGAGGATCTACACCTTTAAAGTGATACTGTTCCATTTTTGGAAATAAGCTTACTGTACACCTTTCCTTGAGTTACAAGGTTGAGCTTTACCTTTCTCCTATACAGGTCCTTCTCAAATAATTAGCATATTGTGTTAAAGTTCATTTTTCCCCATAATGTAATGATAAAAAAATAAGCTTTCATATGTTTTACATTCATTGCACACCAACTGAAATATTTCAGGTCTTGTTTTGTTTTAATATTGATGATTTTGGCATACAGCTCATGAAAACCCAAAATTTCCATCTCACAAAATTAGCATATCATGAAAAGGTTGTCTAAACAAGCTATTAACCTAATCATCTGAATTAACCAATTAACTCTAAACACTGGTAAAAGCTTCTTGAGGCTTTAAAAAGTCTCAGCCTCTTTCTTTACTCAAAACCGCAGTCATGGGTTAGACTGCTGACCTGACTGTGTTTAACATTGAAGTCAATGGCAGTGGCATTGCATGAGGGTTATGAACGCCCAGATATCATTGATGCTTAGCTGTCAGCTGTTTGTTGTTCTTTGATCTGGTGACCCACACTTCCCTCTTCATTATACTCCATAGATTTCCGTACCAAGTTTTTGTATTTTTGAGAAAAAACAATTCTAATTTGCCAGACAGAACTTTCCATTGACTTTGAATGGGGTTTCATGTCTGGCAAATTAGAATTGATTTTTCTTAAAAATAGAAAAACTTGGTATGGAAATCTATGGAGTATAATGAAGAGGGAAGTGTGGGTCACCAGATCAAAGAACAAAAAACAGCTGACAGCTAAGCATCAATGATATCTGGGCTTTCATAACCCTCATGCAATGCCACTGCCATTGACTTCAATGTTAAACACAGTCAGGCCAGCAGTCTAACCCATGACTGCGGTTTTGAGTAATGAACAAGGCTGAGACTTTTTAAAGCCTCAGGAAGCTTTTACCAGTGTTTAGAGTTAATTTGTTAATTCAGATGATTAGGTTAATAGCTTGTTTAGACAACCTTTTCATGATATGCTAATTTTGTGAGATGGAAATTTTGGGTTTTCATGAGCTGTATGCCAGAATCATCAATATTAAAACAAAACAAGACCTGAAATATTTCAGTTGGTGTGCAATAAATGTAAAACATATGAGAGTTTATTTTTGTATCATTATATTATGGGGAAAAAATGAACTTTAACACAATATGCTAATTATTTGAGAATGACCTGTACTTCCTGCCGTTCTGAGTATGGCAGTGCATTTTTTTACTTCTAAGCTAGCAGTTAACATTAAGTCCTATGAGACCAGCTAGCCACCAGCTGGTCTCATAGGACTCAATGTTAAAGGCTAGCTTAGAGGTAAAAAAAAAAAAAATGCACTGCCATACTCAGAACAGCAGGAAGTACAGGAGAAGGGTAAAGCTCAACCATGTAACTCAAGGAAAGGTGTAGAGTAAGCTTATTTCCAAAAATGGAACAGTATCACTCTAAGGTCTTGTACAGCTATTTTGCAGATCTCCTTACAGCTCCAGGCCTTTTTATTAGAATAGCATGAAAAAGCATGAAATTTGGGTCACATTAAATCAGTTGAAATTTGGTTCTTTCTACATAACATGCAATGTTCAATACTTGGATAGGACTCTGTCTTAATAACGGCCATGATGCGTTTAACATTGAAGTCAATGGCAGAAACAGTGCATTTGAGTTATGGAAGCCCAGATATCCTTGATGTTTTGCTGTCAGCTGTTTTGTTGACCTGGTGTCCCACACTTCACTCTTCAATATACCCTGTAGATTTCCATGCCACGTTTTGGCGCTAACTCACCAGTTTAATTCTAACTCAACAGAAGTAAAACCCCATTAATTTTCAATGGGGTTTCATTTCTGGTGATTTAGAATTTAACTGGTGAGTTAGCGCCGAAACGTGGCATGGAAATCTACAGGGTATATTGAAGAGTGAAGTGTGGGACACCAGGTCAACAAACAAGAACAGATGACAGCAAAGCATCAAGGATATCTGGGCTTCCATAACTCCCATGCACTGTTTTTGCCATTGACTTCAATGTTAAACCCATCATGGCCGTTATTAAGACAGAGAGTCCTATCCAAGTATTGAACATTGCATGTTATGTAGAAAGTACCAAATTTCAACTGATTTAATGTGACCCGAATTTTGAAGAAAAATGTGATTCTATTGTAATATTCTAATGATGCGAATTTTCCAATTCATGTTTTTTTTAGCTGGAAGGCCAACGTATATAAAAAAGAAAAAAAATAATTATTGGAATAGTTAGAAAACTGGGCCATGAATCTACAATCCATGACAGTTTAACATTATTGATGGAATTATGGAAATAAATCAACTTTTTCATGCTATTCTAATAAAAAGGCCTGGAGCTGTATGTTACAGTTGTGTTCAAAGCTGCAGCTGGGGAAAAACAAAACAGAAAGCAAAAAACAAAAAACCTCACTTACCACACACAATGATGCATGGCGTCGCCGGCAAGCAGTCCACCTGAACGTCATCTGCCTGGTTGGTTTCTTCAGTGTAGTGGAACAGGATTGCCTCATCTTCATTGAAGTAGGAGAGCAGCAAAAGCAGCATATCCTTCACGTCCTCCGAGCAGCCCTCCAACTGCCCTCTCTGGAACTTCAGCTTGGTCAATGTCTCAAAGACTCGTCTGGTCTTGTTTGCACAAACAGTTGCCATGAAGTTTAGGAGCTGTTTCCCTTTCTTCCCCACACTTCTCAGGAATGTCTCTGTTAGTGGCTGTCCAGTCAGCTCCCGGTAGTGGGAAGAAATCCCAATTTCGTGAAACAAAAAAGGCCACTCTTCTCTCAACGTTTGAAGCGCTGTTCCACCGTTAATTGCCTTACGCTGCGAATAGTATGTAGACTCTACCAACTCCTTCACCTCGTCTGGGTTGAAAGTGCCTTGTTCCCACAGATTCCTCATCTTCTCTCTCTTTTCATTTTGGCTTTCCTGAGTTTCTGTGATTGGCATGAACTTCATATCCCACTTAACGCAGCCGTATGTATCTTGGACTGACGCTTTCAGTATTGCCGGGACGTCGTCTGTATCAGATTCGTCTGACACGGGTTTGCGTTTCTGAATTCTTGGGGTCACATGCCTCCTTTTGTTGTCTACACGAGCTTGAAGCTGCTTCACAAGACTGTGGTATCCGGGCCCCACGACTTCTCCCTCGATGACATCCTTTAAAGATGTTGGATACTTGCCAACTAACTTTTTGGCAATTTCTGTCGAAGCTTGCTTCGTAGGAGACGGACACATCCTCATCATTTCTGCAGCAACAATTCTTATCATCTCTCTCCTTAAACTCGGTTCAGGTCGCTTGCCTCTCTTAAGACATTGGATAAGAGCCTCTGGAAATTTTTCAACAGGAACTTCAAAACTGTCTACCCAGTCAGCATTCAGCAGGTTTGGTGATGGACAAGGTGATATTGAGGAGCGAGAGGAGGTAGGAGAGGTGAGAAGCGATGACGTTGAAGCAACATCTGGCTGGCTTTGGGTTCCAGGGCCCTGAGCTGTAAAACAAAAACAAAACGCTTCATTTTCATTGGTGTGTGTGCAATGGTGTGCGAAGGCCATAAGGCCAAATATATGCTGCACAGAATTATATCCGGTTTTGAATAAAATGGTTTAAAAAAACAAATAAATTATATAAATCTGTAGTGCAAGAAAAGCCTGTAAGTGGCATTGACAGAAGGAAAATATCACCTCAGAACTACATCTGGCAATGGGTCACGAATCTGGCCATATAACTTAACTTTTTTATACATCAAGATAGTGAGAGAGAAAGCAAGAGAGAATCAACACAGGACAGCACACACACAGACCAAAACACAGAAACGCAGACAAAACAGATACAGACACGAGGACTCATTTCCTGCTTCCTAACAGTTGGATGCAGAATTTGAAGCATGTTTTACCCATTCCTTCACTTACAGAACGTATTAGACGAGTTAGGAAAACTACATGCCACAATGCTGTATCCCAGCAACAACTGCAGTCAGGTCACCATCAACTAAATTGTATAATTAGCGATTAACTATATACACATGGTATTAAACTATCAGGCAACCACACTGATATGTTTGGTTATGGTTTCAATTGACTTGTACTTACAGTTTTGCTTCCAAGAAGCTACAAGTTTTCTGGCTTGTACCGGCCTCAAAACAGTCAGGAGATCAGCCTCTTTTACAAACTGGAAGTCATCAAGGGTATCCACTCCTAGAGACTGCAGCGTCTCCTCCACAATGCTTAGGATCGATCCAGGGAGGTCTGGTAAAACCTTTGAAATGAAACTCCTGATGTCTGGATCTTGCATTTCTATTAGGAGAGAAAAGTTCAGTTTTAGTGAATTGTTAAGTCATTTAGGCCTATTGTGGCAACACACCATGTTTCAAAGGGACAAATTGGCATCCATCTTTCCAGTAGGAAGGTAATGGATAAAAATCAGCCAAGTCGTAAATGTTGAGACAGCACATCTCTTCCTGTTCTTTCTTAATGGAGTACATGTGGAAATGAGGTAAAAACACAGTCCTGTATTTTGACACAACAAAATAAATTCTCTCATTTCTTAGCAAAATAATCCCAAGTTCAACAAAGTTCACAGAATCTTTACCAATCACAAGGAACTGTCCTTTTTTGTACAATGTACCCTTGTAGGACATCTCAACTGCAACTTGAGTGTCTGTCTCAGTAAAGCCAAAGTCCCTGACAGCATCCTGGATAACTCCACTGTAAAGTGCTACATAAAATGGAGAACTGTCTTTAACCTGCAGAATAGCCTTGTCGAGGGAATCTGCTGTAAGATAAGCCTGTAGCATTTGATGTCTTTGAGAGAGAGTCAAGCAGAGGTTTTTGAAATTCTTCAGATTCCTTGCACATCTCTTAAAATAACTGTGCTTACTCTCAAACCTCATCGTCCAAAGTCTAATCAAGGGCCCATATTTCAGAATAAGAGCTGGATAATGGCGTAAAAAGTGATGTTTTGGTTTCAGTGTTGTGCTTGGAAAGAGAGATTTTCTTGAGTCCAAATACTCTTGAATGAGAACATCAAGAAATGCAACCTGTGAGACAGATATTTTCTGAGCACAGACCATGTCCACAATATCCTTCAGCTGCAGAGTCAACTGCCAAACATCATCAGCTGTGTCTTTCACTCTGTCACCTATCAGAAGAGGAAACAGTCGGAGAAAATTCCAGTTCTGTATCGCCTGTCCTGACAGTTTTTTTGCAAGAGGTTTGACTTTACATGGCTTTGTAGAAGCATCAGACAAACAGTACTTGAACTGACAAATGCGTCGATTGAGAGTAGAATAAGAGAACCATTTCTTTTGCTTAATGAAATATTTCAGATAAAGCGCCATGTCATATGCCAAAATGCCTTCAAAGATGTCATGCCCCAGACATGGAGGCAGTCCTGGCTGACAGACATGGAAGTGATTTAAAGAATTGAAGACTGAATCAAACTTCACACCTTCAGGAGCATCTTCATTTTCAAGGCGCTCAAGAGCAGAATTGTACTTCTCAATTGTGCGCAATGGTCCACATGCATTCGGATTGTCACTCTGAAATTCATTCCGAGTTACTAGGCAATACCGACAAAAGTACTTTGACGTACTGAAATTTTCTGTCAAGCCACCGATACAATGGGACCCCAAATTGTCACCAGCAATACAATATAGTGTTCCACGTACAGTTCCATTTGTTGTCAAGATTCCAGTCTCCTCCAACTCTTTCAGGTCACTCACCAACTCACTGAAAACCTTTGAATGCCCAAATGTTTTGAAGTCATTCTCTCTGCACAGTAGCACAAGTGACATATGGTCAGTGTCAGACCTCACATGTGGTGGTAAATTGGCAACAGACATATAAACAGCAAGCACTTTATGCTTTGCCTTTGCGGATCCAAGTGGATTACTGACCTCAAACGCGTCTTCATAGAGCACGAGTTTTAAACTGGATGGATTGCTCTTGAAAAACTCGCTCTGTTTAAATAAGCTACCATCACTAATGTCATTCAAAACCCCCGTCTCTGACTGTTCTGTCACATGTGCACTCTGATCTAGCCAAAGTTTAGATTCTAGGAAATGTCTCAGAGTGTCTTTGATGGGAACATAATATGCAAATCTGTCTTTCCCATTTTCATCTCTTCCTAAGAGTAATTTCTGTGGTTCCACATAAAGGAACATTTTTTTGAAAGTCTCAGTTCTTGAATACACAGTCCTCATTGGCCCTGTGTGACATTCAGTAAAGAGATCAGACTCTTTGACAGAATCACAAACTTTAGTTATGTCATCATCAGAGAGCGATGTGTCCTTTTGTAGTAAAGAACGAAGTCTGCTCAAAGTATATGCCTGGCCTAACTCGTGAATGTTAACCATTTCCTCAACAATACTTTGAATGGTTGAAGCAGGAAGCAGAAACTTTCCCTGCAATTTCAAATAAAACAAACTCACATTTCTCAAATACAGATCACCAAAATCTCCTGATGCATCCATATCTGATGCATCCATATCCTCTTCCTCTCTCCCCTCCGTCTCCATCACATTACCAGTCTCTGTAACTTCAATTGTAGCTACGCTTACCGCTGACTCTGATGGCCGCCTTGGTAAGTCCCTGTACATGTCATTAATTCTGCTGTCTGTAATGTCTCCATGTTTTCGTGAAATGTGAGATGTAAGTGTAGATTTGATTTTAAAAACAGTTTGACATCCACTCACCGGACAGCATACTTCATGCCCTTCCTCCAGGTGTTTCTTCAGATGGCCTAAAAGGTCCTTGATCGTTTGGCATTTGTGGCTGCACAATGCAACTGGACACCTGTAAGCACCAACGACAGCACCAACATGATCACATTCAGGCACATTGTGTTTGCGGTAGAAGTGTGCTTTAAATGCACCATATCTGAAAAATGTCTTGGAGCAACCAGAGCCATAACATTTAAACAAACAATGTGGCTCATTTCTATGAAGTTTGCAATGGAGAACATAACCCCTTAGTGTTTTTAACGATTTCCCACAGAAATTACACTGCCACATTTCTAGGTAGTTGTTGTACCATATAAAACTGTTACATTTTTTCTTTAGTACCCATTGGGCTTAAACATTCACTATGCATAAGCTTACACAACATTCACTATTGGATACACTAGTACAATGTATAATGAACGTATTTCTCATCACAAACTAAGCCTGTGCAAAGTAAATGCCTGGCCTTACTGAACACTTCAACATACAGCAGCTTACACATTCAAATCCTTACAACACTTAATGCATGCATGTGGACTTAGTGAGACCCTGTGCATACACGTCAGCGAAATCTCACAGGTAGCCCAGGATACATGTTTTTTTAAACTACTTTGCAACAAAAAAAAACTTCACACTGCTGCAGCATAAAACCCTACTGCATAACCGCAACCCAACACAGAAATAGCGGTACAACGGAATTATCAGCAATCAATTTCAACAATGAATCGAGGCTGTACAAAATATGCTTCGAAAATGAAAAGAACACGTGCGCCTTGGTTGATTGACGCTGCACCAGTGTGCAAACACTATTGAAGCAAAGCGACTCACACACGTGGGCTGCCTTGCAACAACTCACATTACTGCAGCCCAACATGCAACAAATGAAGTGGAATTTAGTCTGTACAAAATACACCCGACTAGCTGCTTCGAAACTAAAAATTGCACGCGCCTTGCTTGGTTAACACCACACCAGCAGTGAGCAAACACATCTCGAGCAAAGCGACGGTCACATACAGCCAGGGACACGTAGGGATGCAACAAATAGGACACCACACTGCTGAAGCCGAATATAAAAGAAATTACCTAACTAACAGAAAAAAATGGTGCACTGCAGATATAGACCTGCTATCGATTTTAATAATGAATCGAGTCTGTACAAAATGTGCTTCGAAAATGAAAAGAACACGTGCGCCTTGGTTGATTGACGCTGCACCAGTGTGCAAACACTATTGAAGCAAAGCGACTCACACACGTGGGCTGCCTTGCAACAACTCACATTACTGCAGCCCAACATGCAACAAATGAAGTGGAATCAAGTCTGTACAAAATACACCCGACTAGCTGCTTCGAAACTAAAAATTGCACGCGCCTTGCTTGGTTAACATCAGACCAGCAGTGAGCAAACACATATCGAGCAAAGCGACGGTCACATACAGCCAGGGACACGTAGGGATGCAACAAATAAGACACCACACTGCTGAAGCCGAATATAAAAGAAATTACCTAACTAACAGAAAAAATGGTGCACTGCAGATATAGACCTGCTATCGATTTTAATAATGCATTAAGAAACTCGCTGAGTATTACACTTTGTCTTGCATTCTTACAGTTTGCATGATTAAGACCTGATGGACGGTCGTTTAAACTAAAAGTAGCATGGGGTTTCCCAGGCTAGTAAGCACGGGCATGCCCGGGCAAATGCCCGCTCTACTAATGACAAAAAAACGAAGTCTGTACAATGTACACAACAATGTATCTTACTTAGCGCCCGTGTTGCATTTCACAATCAACAAGATCGACATCATTAACAAAACAAAAGAAAGGCACATGGACATGCTGAATTTAACCTTGGTAAACTGCAACGATGAGGAACTTCTCTCCTATGTACGTGACTTCTGATTCAGTTGGATTGCAAAGGGATTCTTCGCTGTCGTCTTCTTTTTTTATATAGGGAGGGGTGGGAAGTTGAGGGTAGGTCGCCACCTTCTGGCCAGGAGTATGTCTCGGAAGTATTAGTCCCTGTCCAGACTGTGATTAAATACCTTAGGCCTGACTATGGTAATAATGCAGAAAATAGATACAATAATAAGGACATTATTAAAGATATAAGGAAAACAAATTATAGGAATTAGGCTAGTATTTCTCAGGATGCAAAGCTAAATTTAAGGTCAATGAATTTGTAATGACTGCACTAGGCCTAATGCAGTAGGCCTAAGTCATATTTTCCAGACTGACATAGCATAGGCTACCGGTATAGGTGGAAGTGTGAGCTTTTGATTCTCAGCACTTGCACTGTGTACCATGGGACACTATTTTGGTCAGTAGAATCCACATAGACTAAGCTCATGCACATTGTTGGTTGAATATATTGTTTGTTGGTGATGTTTATCTGTGGAAAGGCTGGTGCCTAAATTAATTATAGTAATGTGCTGTTTTTAAACAGGCTCTATGTATGATTAAAAGTTTAATAAATCTGTCCAGAGTCAGCCAATGCTTATTTGAGTGATTAGTAAGTGAACGAGGATCTTCGCGACCACACGTCCGCTGAGAACCCCGCATGTAGGGCCTAACTTTGGACAGAGTGGTCTGCTATGAGTGTCGTGGGAAACACTTTTTATATAAAAAAAATCGCTTTAGGCCAACATAGCGTTTTCAACTGCTGCAGTGTCAACTGCTGGCCTTCTGTGATGAAAAACATTCTCACAGCGAGCAGCATTTTTTTCATGAAGGTGTAGATTTTGAGACAGGCATGCCAGGGGCACCACGCAAACTACTTAATCCTACATTGTGCCCCTTTAATATTACAATCTATTACCATTTCCTTTTCAGTTTTCACCTGATATTTCACGTATTATAATAGTAAAAAATATCATTGACAGCATGTTTTTTAGTTAAGGTATTTACACTGTGAATAATACAGTAATGTGCTATTTTCAATATGACTGTCCAATGCTGTCACCATTTCAGCTTTTCACCATATATTTCACATGTTAAAATAATTAAAAACAACATCTTTGACATTTTTTTCCTTTATGGTAATTCTGTGTTTATTCTACAACAATACACTTTTTCTAGTTTTACAGTTTATTTCTGTTGCCATTTCACAGTTTTTCACTGTCATTTTCACCGACTTTTTTAACAGTGTATGGCAGAGTGGAGAGAATAATTGCCCGTGGTCGTCAAGCGACTAGTCGCACCTGAGGGCCTAAAAAAAGTTGACAGAAAAACCCGAAAACTGTTCTTCGAGTTCGCCTTTGTGTTGTTATTAATTTTTTATAATGTGCTATTAAAGTTTTACATTCTCTTAAGGTCACTGCTGGAAACCCAAGGCTGAAGCCTTACTTTGAAGGTGTGTGTGTGCGTGTGCACGTGTGTGTGTGCGTCCACGTGTGTGTGTGCGTCCACGTGTGTGTGCATGTGTGTGTGTGTTTGCACACACACACACACACACACACACACACACACACACACACACACACACACACACACACACACACACACACACACACACACACACACACACACACACACACACACACAAAGACTGCCCGAAGCAAATGATAGTCACAGGCCCTTTTAGCTCTTGGCCATTTGTGACAGATTCCTCGATGTACTGTCTTTTACCTCAAGATCCCTTCAGATCTCAGTTAACATGTGTGTGTACTCTCACACACACACACACACACACACACACACACACACACACACACACATACACACAACTATTGGCTATTTTGTTGCCAAATTCATAACCAGCATTATCCGGTATACCAAAGTATACCAAATGTATCAAACTCAGTTGCATACCGCTACGGCTGCTGCAGGTGAAGCTTCTCTAGTATATCCGAAGCACATGCTTTTCTTGGAACATCCTCCTAAAAAACACCAGCAAGTAAAAACTGATCCACCCTTTAATGCAAGGGTGTCAAACTCATTTCAGTCCCGGGGCCACATACCTGTACCTCCAACTTGATCTCAAGTTTGCCGGACCAGTGACATAATTGTCAAATGTTGCAAATTTCTGCTTCATATCGGAATCACACTGCTAGTCCATAATTTGGAGGTTGATGTCAGTGGGCATTTTAATAATATCGACTGTAAAATGGCATGCAAAAAGGCAGACTTGTTCTCAAGTTATAACCACCTGAAATCACAAACACCTGCAGCAACTTCGTAATGCACTAGATATTTTTTAGACATTCTTTATTGTATGTCTATATAAAAGTTATACCATATAATAATGAAACATCGATACAAATATACATTGATACAAAAATAGTTTAATATTCAGTGAGTAATTTTCAGCTGCTTGACATTTGAATTGCGGTAGCTGTAGTAGGATGTAACACCCCTTGAAAATCAAAACTTTGTTAAATCCTGTTTCGCTCTTGAGGTATTGTTCCTTTGCACTACCATATCTCCCTTGCAAATTTCTAGCAAATTCGATCAATGTTTAAGGGTGGCACAATTGGCTTGAAATTTTGAATGGCAGTGAATGGGCCTTTTTAGATGAATCTGTGAAATGTGTTTTGCGGCTGTTTTGATCGAATCTAGTAAGGAAAGTCATTTGGAAGAATGCTTCAGTTGCCTTTCCACTTCAAGACCCCAATACAAATGGGATGCAAACCCCAATTAAATGGGTGCAAAATGTCAATCCTAATTTGCCACCCTTTTAACATTGATCAAATTTGCTAAGATTATACAAGGATTTAGTCAAGTCAAGTCAAGTCAAGTTTATTGTCAATTTCTTTACATGCACTGGTCATACAAAGAATTTGAAATTGCGTTTCTTGCTCTCCCATGCAGACATAGACTAATTCTAGGTAAGGACATAGACAGTATAGACATAGACAGTACTCATACATGGACATAGACAGTATGGACGTAGACATTGCTCATACAGACATTTAAAGTGCAAGACTGGACAACAGAAGACTTGTAGAGAACATACATTAAGAGGAGGTATTTTGTTGTTCTTTTTCTAAAAGTCCTTTATAGCGTTCTGACATAGTAATAGTAGCATTTGAAGAAATAAATAATTAAAAAAGGTTTTTATTAAATGCACCAGCAGCAGTATGTGTGTGTGTGTGTGTGTGTGTTTGTATGTGTTTTGTGTGCGTGTGTGTGTGTGTGTGTGTGGTGTGTGTGTGTGTGTGTGTGTGTGTGTGTGTGTGTGTGTGTGTGTGTGTGTGTGTGTGTGTGTGTGGTGTGTGTGTGTGTGTGTGTGTGTGTGTGTGTGTGTGTGTGTTTAGTGCAGGTAGAAAGTGCGGTGTGCGTCTGTGTGTGTGTAACTGTGTGTGTGTGTGTGTGTGTGTGTGTGTGTGTGTGTGTGTGTGTGTGTGTGTGTGTGTGTGTATGTGTGTGAGTATGAGTTGTGTGTCAGTGTGTGTATGTTTGGGTTTAGTGCAGAAAGTGCAGTGTGCTTGTGTGTGTGTGTGTGTGTGTGTGTGTGTGGTGTGTGTGTGTGTGTGTGTGTGTGTGTGTGTGTGTGTGTGTGTGTATGGTGTGTGTGTGTGTGTGTGTGTGTGTGTATGGTGTGTGTGTGTGTGTGTGTGTGTGTGCATGTGTATGTTTTGAGTTAGTGCAGGTCGAAAGTTCAGTCACAGATGTAGTAGTGCAGGTGGAATGTTCAGTCGCAGATATGGTGGTGGGGATGAGGGGGGGGAGCGTTGTCAGTGGCCTGGCTGGCTAGAGGCTGACAGTGAAGGGAGAGTGGGTTGAGTGTTCAGTATCTTGATTGCTTGATGCATCGTGCTGCTTGCAAGCCTGGTGGTACGGGAACGGAGGCGCCTGTACCTCTTTCCAGAGGGCAGGAGGCTGAACAGTTTGTGTGCAGGGTGGCTTGTGTCTTTGATGATCATCAGTGCTTTCCGGGTGAGGCGTGCGGTGTAAATGTCCTGCAGGGAGGGGAGTGGTACTCCAATGATCTTCTTCGCTGTGTTCACAACACGCTGGAGTGTCTTCCTGTTTTTCTCCGTGCAGCTTCCTCCCCACACTGTGATGCAGCTGGACACGACGCTCTCTATGGTTCCTCTGTAGAATGTTGTCATGATGGAGGGTGTAGCACTTGCCTTCTTTAGTTTGCGCAAGAAGTAGAGACGCTGATGGGCCTTCTTCGCCAGTGATGTAGTGTTGGTGGTCCAAGAGAGGTCGTCGCTGATGTGCACTCCAAGGAACTTGGTGCTGCTCACTCTCTCCACAGCATCACTGTCGATGGTCAGTGGTGGCAGTTGTTTTTGGACCCTCTGAAAGTTGACAACAATCTCCTTGGTCTTGTTGACATTCAGCAGGAGGTTGTTGTCTTTGCACCATCTGGCCAGCAGGTCTACTTCTTCTCTGTAGTGGGTCTCATCGCCCTTAGTGATGAGGCCCACCAGTGTTGTATCATCCGCAAACTTCACTAGATGGTTAGTGCTGTGGGTCGTTGTGCAGTCATGTGTCAGCAGCGTGAACAGCAGGGGGCTGAGAACACAACCTTGCGGAGCCCCCGTGCTCAGGGTCAGGGTGCTTGAGGTGTTATTCCCTACCCGTACTGCTTGTGGTCTCTGCATCAGGAAGTCCAGCAGCCAGTTGCAGAGGGAGGTGCTGAAACCTAGTTTGTCCAGTTTTCTGATGAGTTGTTGTGGTATTATGGTATTGAATGCTGAGCTGAAGTCAATGAACAGCATTCTCACATATGAGTCTTTATTGTCCAAGTGGGTGAGGGCTGGATGGAGGGCAGAGCAGATTGCATCCTCCGTGGATCGCTTGGCTCGGTATGCGAACTGGTAGGGGTCCAGGGTGGGGGGTAGGGTGGCTTTGATGTGTGACAGGACTAGCCGTTCGAAGCACTTCATGATTATGGGCGTCAGTGCTACAGGACGGTAGTCATTGAAGCATGATGGTGATGATTTCTTCGGCACGGGTATGATGGTAGCAGCTTTGAAAAGTGATGGGATGACTGCTTGCTCCAGAGAGATGTTAAAGATGTCTGTGAAGACATCCTTCAGCTCTTCTGCACAATCCTTCAACACTCGGCCAGGTATGTTGTCTGGGCCAGCTGCTTTGCGTGGGTTGATGGTGGCCAGTGTCCTCTTCACACTGGCAGAGGACAGGTACAGGGGTTGATCATGGGGGGAAGGGGGAGTTTTCTGTGGATGAGTGTCATTTTGTGCTTCAAAACGGGCAAAGAAACTGTTCAGGTCGTTTAGCAGAGAGGTGTTGTTGTCACAGCTTCGTGGTGCGGGCTTATAGTCCGTGATGGCCTGTATGCCCTGCCACAGGCTCTGTGCATCTCTGCTGTCTTTGAAGTGTGTTGTTATTTTGTCCGAGTATTCCTTTTTTGCTTTCCTGATGCCCTGGGACAGGTTTGCTCTTGCTGCTTTTAGGCCAGCTACGTCTCCTGCTCTGAAGGCTTTGTCTCTGGCCCTCAGCAGTCTGTGAACGTCTCCTGTGAACCATGGCTTCTGGTTGGCCCTGGTGGTGATGCGTTTTATTTCTGTAACATCATCAATGCATTTTGTGATGTAGGAGGTCACGGTGTCTGTGTACTCCTCAATGTCAATGTGGTTGCTGTGGGTGGCAGCTGTTTTGAACATGTCCCAATCTGTGGTTTCAAAGCAGTCTTGTAGTCGTGACACGGCTCCCTCTGGCCATTTTCTCACCTCCTTCAGAGCTGGTTTGGTGAGTTTTACCTTTTGTCTGTAGGCTGGCAGTAGCAGAATCGTTAGGTGGTCTGATAGGCCGATGTGGGGGATGGGCTTTGCCTTGTATGCTCCTTGTTTTGGGGTATAAACAAAGTCCAGGGTGTTTTGTCCTCTTGTTGGAAAGTTAACATGTTTTTGGATATTTTGGAAGTACTGTTTTGAGATTTCCGTGGTTGAAATCTCCCATGACCACTGTGAAGGCATCTGGGTGTGCATCTTGTTGTTCACTGATTCCCCGATGCAGCTCGTTCAGTGCCTCGCTTCTGGCGCTGGTGGTGTTGCTAGGAGCGAGGTAAACTGCGACCAGGAGAATGGCGGATATTTCTCTTGGTAGATAGAAGGGTCGGCACTTGATGATCATGAACTCCACTAGTGGAGAGCAGTGTCTCTGTACCACCGTAGCATTTTTGCACCAAGCATCATGTGTGTAAACACATATTCCTCCCCCTCGTTTTTTCTCTGCAAGGGCTCTGTCCGCTCGGTGGCACGTAAGTTGCTCCAGTTGTAAAGCCGAGTCGGGTATGCCGTCGTTCAGCCATGATTCTGTAAACACGGTCACACAGCAGTTCCTCACAGTTTTGTTCCTCACAGTTTTGTTCGCTGATCTTAGTAGCCGTATGTCATCCATCTTATTGTCCATAGATCTTACGTTTGCCAAGAGAATTGATGGTATTGCTGGACGAGTTGGGTTGGCTGCAAGCCGTGTTTCGACGCCACCTCGTTTGCCTCTCTTCCTAATTCTAGAGCACCTCTTTCGCCGTCTCCATGTAGGCGAAGCAGACGGGTCCGATGTATGCCGCCGTAGTATCCCAAGTTCTTCCAGTGTCTCTGTTGGTATATCCAATACATCGCTTGAGTTGTCCATTCTTATCTGCAACAGCTGTTGCCGACTGTACATGCGTTCCGACATAGTTTCCGACGATAGACATTTCGAATGACACATTATAACACAAATAAACACTGCGAGTTGGGAGAGTAAGGAGTCGCTGCAGCTACGTGCGCCACATCCGGGGATTTTATCTTAGTACAAAGGAATAATACTGCAAACGCACAGCAGAATTTTTAATAGTCGGGGTGTTTGGTGTACTCTAAGCTGTAGCCGTTCCTCTCTTTGCATTTGACGATGAGGAAGTATGGTTTTTCGGACATGAGCCGAGGGTTGTCATCTGAAACCTTGGACATAGACTCATGGTCCTCCACCTTCTCACTGGGACAGTCTGTAGGTATGGAAAGTTAATATTTTACGTATTGGACAACTAAAATCTCTGATGGTGTGTTCCAAAGTCCGTACTTGCCGCCCTTTCCGCTGAAGTATTTCAGTGAGTAGGGTGTTCCATTTCTAATCACATCGAGATGAAGTGTTGTGTAAGTACCCAGATGACACCCTCAAACCGGTGATTTTGTGAAGTTTGGAGTCACTGTACACTTTTCACACCTGATGGATGCCATGTTTGTTACATAGTTTAATGCCAGATCTGTCAAACTGCCGATTCTCAGTATAAAATGTTTTTTGATTCGAAAGACAATCACTATATGTATTAGAGACAAAAGCCAAAAAAATGTCAACATAACGAGCAGTGGTTTTGTGATAAATTGTATATTGTACTCTGACAATACACGGCAACCGTCATTTCCGTTAAGTGTGACAGACAGAACGTGATTTGCACTGACACTTCACCTTCAAATTTTGCCTACTTTCTGAGGGTGGAAAGTGCACTCAACCTCAGTACACAGTGCACAGTGCAGGGTTTAGAACACACCAACTCACTAATCTCCGAAGAACATACTGTAATTTTCCTCTTAAATCACAGTAATTTTTCTGTGAATAGTCTTTGAGGTTGCAGTGCTTGATTTATCAGTGAGGTCTCTGACTTCCTCAGTGAGTCCACTTGTGTTCGCCTAACCAAATCTGCTGATCGATTAGTGTCATTTACTGTCTGCTTTAATTGGCAATCATATGAAAATGTTTTTGGCACACTGTTTTGTTTTTAATGCACACTTATAGGCAAATGCTTGAGAATTAAGAGTTTTGTGTTGTCATTTTGCACAAACAAATGGCACCTAAACACGTGTCTGCCTCCTTTGATTCACAAACTGCACTAGACAATGTTCAGGGATCTTCTAAAAATGAACTATTACAGATGAACAAGTCTGGTGGCATCAGCATGTTTTTGGGAGCTTGCGAAGATCTCCACTGGCTCACCTGAACTCATGTCCTCCTCTTTTGCTGCCTCTTTGTGTGAGGTTGGCTCTCCTCCCGCCCCTCTCTTGTCCTCTGACGGCAGCCTTTGCCAAAGTGTCTCTTCAGATGACACTGAGCTTCTGGAGGAATGAGTTGCTGCCATGACAACAGCAACACAGCCACAGTGACAGTTATAGCAGTAGTAACTACACCGTTTAACGTAGCTACACTAACAGTTGGATCATTCAGACTCTTTTCCCCAAAGTGACACTTCACATGTAACACGGCATTGTGCCCCAAAAATCTGCTGCTAGCTTGCAATACTTTATATACTGTACCCATAAATATTATTTTATTCCAGAACAACACAATGGCACCACGCAACACACAGCACATTATAATCCCATAGTAGCCATACGTCATAGTTGTCCTCCTTATCAAACATAATAGTGTACTACCAAGTGACATATCTACCGTAAGTGACCAAGGAGGTGTTTTTAACCTTTTCCTTAAGAAATAGCATTTGCTTTTTTGCATTTTGCACTTAAGGACACAAGTTAAATAACACAAGAAAGAATTTTGAAGTTGGAATAAAGCTATTGTTATTCATTTCTTACTTGCTGCTCCATCAAGGCAGGTGAACTGAGCGTCTCCCATGTTGGGTTGTCTGTATACTGCTGGTTTGCTTGATACCAACTGTAGGGTGCCCCTATATGGAAAACCTGGCAGAGTGCACTCCCCTCGTCCCCGGATTAAGTGGAGATCTCCCACTTTTATTTGCATCTTTTGCTTAGCCATTGTTCACTTTTGTCAAAGATAGTAGATTGTCATGTACAAGTCTCTCTGCAAATAGCTGTAATAAATGTTTTTTTTCTTGCACACTTTTCAGTTCAAAACATTCTAGAATGTTGTAATCACGTGATAGGCCTTGCCAACAGTAAACAACAAAAACAATGTCTCAACATTCTATTTCAGTCCCAAACCGGTTATTATGTCCAGAAAATTATCATGTGGAATCCAGACAACACATTGAGACATGCACACACATGTTTCAAAAGGAACTGCACAACCACACAAAATTACAGGGCTAGCCTTCTAATTGGCTGTAGATTTTCCTGACGGATAACAAGGACATTGAAACCTGCTATTAATGTCCATGTCTGTTGTAATGTCACGCGGTGGTAATGTCAGCACTACGATAATGTCACTGCTGTCATTACATCTGGCACGGCCATCTACAGTACCAGCTATCTTGACCCCCATAGCCAATGCCATGGCCTGTCATGTTATACATATTGCCCATATCAAATGACAGATCATGCTGTACAAGGATGTGCACATGTATTTGCTGCATACGTTGAGATGCAGCACCAGATGATGAGACATACAATGCTACTTTATGCATCATCCTTGTATTGGGAAGTGTAAGTAAACTGCATAAATAACAGTTACAGAAGTGGTGGTCTGATCAAAAGTGAATAGCTCAAAAGCATTAACTGGGAAATTAAAAGTGTGTGTATATGGACATGCGCCTCTACTTTCCTATCCCTTGTCTCCTCTCCTCCTCTACTCTCCACCCATCTCCTCTCCTCTCTTCCTCTACTCTCCACCCATCTCCCATGCTCTTCCTCTGTCTCCTCTGCACTACCCTCCTCTGCTCTCCTCCACCCCTCTCCTCTTTCCAGCACTTCAGCCCTGCTCTGCTGCACTCCTTCCTCTGCCTCTCCTCTCCTCTCCTCTCCTCTGCCATTGGCGGCCTGTTCCCAGTGAAAAGGTCACCGCATTTAAAACAATAAAACTGTCTCGGGTGGTAAATCCAGCTGCCTTCAGCGCGCCCATCAATCGCGCCGCACAGAGGCCACACGCCAAAGTCACCACTCTGTGTGTGTGTATGTGTGTGTGTGTGCGCGCGTGTGCATGCGTGTTGTGCAAGTGAGGGAGTTGGTGGCATTGAGTTTGTGCGTATGTCTGTCTGTGTGTGTGTGTTTCCCTTAGTGAGTGAGTAAGAGAGAGATAGAGAGAGAGAGAGAGAGAGAGAGAGAGAGAGAGAGAGAGAATTTAAAATGCTTTAGAGCCATAACATATGCTTCCTGCCTTCATAGCCCCCAATGTGCCTTTGGCATATGCATTACTTTCCAGACATGGCAGCACATATTGTACAGTATACGCACGCACGCACGCACGCACGCACGCACGCACGCACGCACACACACACACACACACACACGCACGCACGCACGCACGCACACACACACACACACACACACACACTCTAACACAGACTTCAAAAAGTGTCTGTACCCTTGGGTGGTGGTCTGGTGGTGCTCTAACTCTTCTGGGAAATCCATAACTTCGTGGTAGGCAAGAAGAGTGAGAGACGGGGGGCCTGAGGTGTGCTTTTAATACTTCAGTGTTTGTGCGTGGGCGTGTGTGTGTGTGTCTGTGTTTGTGTTTGTGTTTGTGTTTCACTGATTCTTGAAAGTTTGGCAAAAACATGTCCCTGCAGTAAAATATTAATTCTGTTGAAAATCAACTAAATTTTCACAAACAAAATGAACCCAGGTAATGGCCAAGGGGTCTGTCACACGAATTGTTTGAAATATTTAAGTGTAATTTTATTACTTTTCATGGCTATAAACCTGTCCACACCCTGTAAAAACGCCTGTCCCAAGGACTGGCATCAACATTTCAATTGACTTAAAATACAAAAATCACTAACAGAATTGAACAATATCACCATGATGTGGAAGACCATATTAAAGTGGTTCTACAGATGTGCACATAGTGGATGTAAAACAATATTTACTATTATTTACTGATTGCTCAAAATGTGTCCAGCATATTGGTCACCACCGTCAGATTTTTTTCTAAAAGACAATAAAATCAGGTATGCACAAGGTAATTTTCATTACTGAGGACCCCTTTTCAAACCTTTAGCTCTACTGCCTACTTCACCATCACTGAAGCTCCTGTAAGTTTATTATTTTGTCCTCAATTTGTTAATTTGTTTGGACACTGGTACTGTCCCAACCATAAACTGTCAACACCGTCGGGGGTTTTAATAGTATTGTATTACATTAATGTTAATAAATATAATTTTTTTCAGAAAAGGTATGAAGCACCCAAGAAACAGAGCGAAAATGAAATGGCTAATGTGAACAAACAATGCATAATATTTAAAAGAGTGCTTTTTTTTGTCTCACACCGTCAGATGTCACCACCGTCAGATTTTGTTCTGCTCATCATGTTGTTCCATATTTTACTAAATTGTGCTGGTTAATGAAACATTACTAGGCATGTTAGTAATAATTGTGATCCAAAATGATACTCTAGCCACCACTGAGGTGCATTTGGAGGTTTTTTTTTGTCAGAAAACCTGACGGTGGTGACATCTGATGGAGTTTCACCAAAAAACACATGTTTTACGTGTTTTTTGACATGTTTTTAAGAATATTGCATACAATAAAGTATCTACAGTTATGTTGAATTGTTAAAGTAATTCACTTTAATACAGTAAACATGTGTTTTTTACTTCTAAATTCTGTCTGCCGCTGTTGACAAAACAAGAAAGAGCCCATTTTATGAAAAAATGTTAAACATGGGAGCTTGGCCAATGCATTCACTGCACAGCCAAGACCTACATCTATGATAATACACCTCTATATTTGGATTTGAACAACTTAAAAGCTGTTTTTACCACATTTTCAACAACCAGTGGCTTACTTCCTAGATAATCTAACTAATGAAGTAAAAACACATGCTCATACTGTGCACACACAAAAATAAAGTGTTTATGCAAGATGCCATTGACTTGAGAGGGCTACTTATTTTGCTAAATGCAGGTACTAATTAGGCCAATTTCACCACTCTCAGATTACTGTCACCACTGTCAGTTCTTAAGTCACCACCGTAAGAAGGAGTTTTGGACATTTTAAAGGAATGTGCTTACAACATTTTCCTTAGGAGTTGTTGAAATATCAAAGTAATAGCCAATTTAAGCCTACACGAATATTTGTGAAATTACAAAAAAAAATTTGTTCTATTTAGGCGTTAAGTAAGCATCGTATGACGGTACATATTTTAAAATTAGAACACATGAAACAGTATTAAAATAGAACAAAAGTGAATTTTCAACATTTAAAGGCATATGTGTGAACCAAAAAATACACATAATCACTTAAAAACTCCAGATACATATGCAACCAAATCAATACAATTTTAATAACTTTTAATTGTGTCTGACGGTGTTGACAAAAAACAAGGTATGATCGGAGAAAAGCCTGATTTCTGAAAAAAATACATAATGGGGAGATTGGCCTTGTGCATTTCTGAAAAGCCAAGACCTTAGTCTACGAGGATATACCATATAATTTTGTAATTCACTTTGTTTTTTTCTGTCAACATTACAACCTGTTTTAGCCACTTTCTCAAGAATCAGTGGTATGTGTCTGTGTTTGTGTTTGTGTTTGTGTTTGTGTGCACATGCATGTGTGTGTGTGTCTGTGTATGTTTGGTTTGTGTGTATGTTTCGTATATGAGCAAAAGTTGTATCAGCAGTGAGGCATCTTGGAACAATAAGCTTCACCAGGAGACATGCACAGGCACACACACACACATCAACACACACAAACAACAGACACTGAAAACAGACACAGGTTGCAGATATGCAAAATGTCTCTCTGACAGCTATACATGAAGGACAGATTGCACTTGCACACACATAGCCATTTAGTATGTATTGCACATACATAGACTCTCACACAAACACGTACACAGACACACACACACACAAACTGCTGATTTTGACATGAACACACAAACACAGATGCTCTCAAACACATGTACACTTAACAAATACAGAAAAACAAAGGACGCAACTCAATGAGCTCATATTTAGTATGCATTAAATTTCCAATCACACCGTCACAGCCCTGCTG
>NC_085868.1:1000000-1002500 GCF_034702125.1 Engraulis encrasicolus
GTGTGTATGTGTGTGCATGCGTGTATGGGTGTGTGCATGTCTATGTGTGTTTTGTGTCTGTCTGGCTTCACTCAAGTCAACACCGGTGATCATGACCTGGATGAATCAGGGAACACACAGACCGTGTGTGTGTGTGTGTGTGTGTGTGTGTGTGTGTGTGTGTGTGTGTGTGTGTGTGTGTGTGTGTGTGTGTGTGTGTGTGTGTGTGTGTGTGTGTGTGTGTGTGTGTGTGTGTGTGTGTGTGTGTGTGTGTGTGTGTGTGTGTGTGTGTGTGTGTGTTGCGTGGACATGTCAGATGAGTGAGACACAGGAAAATAAATGGGCTGGAGATAGGTCTGCTCTTTCGCTATGCCGTGTGTGTGTGTGTGTGTGTGTGTGTGTGTGTGTGTGTGTGTGTGTGTGTGTGTGTGTGTGTGTGTGTGTGTGTGTGTGTGTGTGTGTGTGTGTGTGTGTGTGTGTGTGTGTGTGTGTGTGTGTGTGTGTGTGTGTGTGTGTGTGTGTGTGTGTGTGTGTGTGTGTGTGTGTGTGTGTGTGTGTGTGTGTGTGTGTGTGTGTGTCCAGTGAGTGGTGCCCTTCTGACCCTGGCTGACTGAGCTGAAGCAGCTGGCACCTGGGCACTAGACGGGAAGCAGACCCACTGCCCACAGCAATACCCTGACCTGTGACCTCATACACACACTAACCAGTGTTTTGTCTGTGTGTGTCTGTGTGTATGTGCTTGTTTCTACACACACACTCATGCATGCACACATATGTGTATTCCTGCAGGTAGTCAAGATCATAGGCAGTACTTATGCTTTGGCTTTTCTTAGGAAAAAGTGTTTACGTATTTATTATTGTGTTGGATTTTTGTGTGATTGTACTTGTGTGTACACACGGCATGCCTGTAGGACTTGTCCATATGGCATTGTGCATTATAGAGTGTGTGTGTGTGTGTGTGTGTGTGTGTGTGTGTGTGTGTGTGTGTGTGTGTGTGTGTGTGTGTGTGTGTGTGTGTGTGTGTGTGTGTGTGTGTGTGTGTGTGTGTGTGTGTGTGTGTGTGTGTGTGTGTGTGTGCGCGCGTGCATGTCTGTGTCTATGCCAGTGAACTTGTGAGTGTGTGGGTGTTTATATATGTGTGTATGTAGGTTATACAGTATATTGTATATTAATTTGCACTTGTCTGCTTATTGCAGGAAATCCCATGGCAGCGTATTAAATTATTCCCCAGAATGTGTGTGTGTGTCCGTGCGTGTGTGTGTGCGTGTGCACACGTTTGTGTGTGGTGTTATTCATATCAGTTCAATGTGCAAGCAATTTTATATTTTCGTAGCGTGTGTGTGTGGGGGTCATGTGTATTTGGTGTGTCCCAGTAGAGGTGCATAATTGTGTGTGTGTGTTTTCAATCAGCAGTTTGTGTGTACCATTTGAGAAGGGTATATATATATACAGTATGTGCCTGAGTTTGGAGAGCAGGTAGCTAGTTTTGTATGATTTGTCTGTTGAACAGCATCCAGTGTGTGTGTGTGTGATTGTGTGCGTGTGTGTGTGTGTCTCTGCGCGTCATATTTACCGCTATTGCTTGTTGGTCAGGTCGGTGCACACGCTCACTGCTTAATATTCCTGCACTTATCATAAATATCTCTCAGTGTGTGTGTGTATGTGTGTGTGTGTGTATCTGTCTGTCTGTGATTCATCCTCGTTAGGCAGCAATCTGGACCGGGGACTTCACAGCCCGAAACAAGCTTTGTTGTTGTTTATGGCAAAGGAGTAAAGTTGTGTGTGTGTGTTCGTGTGCATGCATGCATGCGTTTTTGTGTGTGTTTGTGTGCGCGTGTGCGTGTGTGTGTGCATGTATCCTGTCTCATCTCCATAGAGTCTCAGTGTGTTGCCTCCGGCCCCCTACCGTCTGTGGTTGATGAATATTAGCAATACCCCATAGCCACACGCGCACACACACACACACGCACACACACATACACACACGCACACACACATACACACACACACACACACACACACACACACACACACACACACACACACACACATACACACACACGCACGCACACACCCAGAGGAGAGCAAGACCATATAAACACTCCCTCCATTAGCCAAGGACAGGGCCAGATGAAAGCGAGATGGCCTTTCTGTCACTTTTCGAGCTCGGCTGCTTATGATGTGGTAATTTGCTTCCAAATGAGTAAAGTAATTAACCATCGTCCTCTGTGTGTGCGGTTGTGTGTGTGGTTGCGTGTGTGCGTGCCTGCCTGCGAATGTCTGTGCGTATGCCTGTGTGTCTCATTGCAGCACATGCAAAATAAGCATGATGCAATTTGTGTCGTCAAAATAAAAAATGGTTGCTTGAGTTTTCAGGCAGTACTCTTGTGTGTATATTGCAATGCAGTAGATACACAGTCAATTAATTCCCTGCATTGTCCTCACAGGAAAATTAATCGTTTTTAGATTACTATTAGCAATTATTTTCCTATTTAGTCAGTGCCTTTGCTGTTCTTGTGAA
>NC_085868.1:1012500-1015000 GCF_034702125.1 Engraulis encrasicolus
CACACACACACACACACGCGCGCGCGCGCGCATGCACGCACATGCACATACACACACACACACACATATATGCATTGCGCACACATACACACACACACACACACACACACACATGTGCACAGGCACACGTGCATGCACACACACACGCACACACCCAAACCTTTCTGCCTCTCTGTCACTTGTCTTGAGAGCGCCATCAAGACTTGGGGCATTATCACCCTGCGTGATCGTTTCATGACAAGAGGGGGAAGAAAAAGAGAATGGGACTTAGACAGAAATAGGGAACGGCAGAAACCAAAGAAAAGAGGGGTAGACACAGGGGGATTAGAAAGAGACTTGGAAAGAGAAAAAGTGACTGAGAGGGCTAGAGAGAGTGAAAGAGAGAGCGATAGGGGAAGAGGATGATGATGTGAACTTAAAAAGTCAGTCTGGAGAGAAGAAGAGAGAGTGAGATGGAGAGAAGAAGTTGTGAATGAGAGTGTGCGATAAGTCTCTGGATGGAGAGACAGGGAGAGAGAGAAATGTTATTTCAATATGAATGTACATGTACCTCTTCAGCCAGTACTTTGGCATTATGATATCTACTTTATTTTATGACACAACAAGACATGACACGATACAATATGATATGATATGATACAATACGGTTTACATAAATACACAAAGATATAATACATGCATATTATTGTATGTTTCAGTAAACATATAGCACACATTTCAGTACAACAATCAGCATTATACACACACACACACACACACACACACACACACACACACACACACACACACACACACACACACACACACACACACACACACACACACACACACACACACACACACACACACACACACACACACACACACACACTCACACACACACACCCTGAATAGTCCTGCTGTCTTCAAGTGACATGAGTGCGTGAACACACATGCACAGAACCTCAAACTCTCACACACTGTCTCACACCCAGCATCTCACACTTCAATTTTTAGTGAAAACAGATGTTCTCACAATACACATTATTTCACATTATTATACATACAGATATCCGATAACAGTGAAGTAGCGAAAGTATTTATTTACTATAACATAGGTGGGCAGTCGTGGCCTACTGGTTAAGGAGTTGGCCTTTAGATCAGAGGGTTTCAGGTGTAAATCTTACCCTTCCACTCCCTACCTCTACCTCACTCCATGGCTGAGGTGCTCTAGACTTGTTCCATGGACTATAACCAATATTCTGTAAATATGAGTAAATGAAGGAATGATATTCTCAGTTCGTATATGAAAAAAATAAATGATTAAGTTCCATATAAACCGCACCACATACTTGATTAAAAAGAACAATAACTGCAAGTGACTTTGGATAATAGCGTCAGCTAAGTATAATGCAGTGTAACGTAATGCAACGTAATGTAACATGAAGTATTAAGTCTGACACCACGCATGTAGCTCCTTAACACATGCTGTTCCATCACTGGAACATTGCAATAGTCACTGAAAAAAACGTTACTGCCATAGCACTACACCACTATGACCTATAGTAATATATTATAATACAAGTTGGTCATTGCCATTTTGGTAACAGCTAATTTATAACAGAGTCCATGTATCTTAAAGGGACACTGTGTGAGATTTTTTGTTGTTTATTTCCAGATTTCATGCTGCCCATGTTACCTTTTTCATGAAAACTTACCACCACCATCAAATTCTAGGTATTCATTATGACTGGAAAAATTGCACTTTTCATACATGAAAAGGGGGATCTTCTCCATGGTCCGCCATTTTGAATTTCCAAAAATAGCCATTTTTAGCTGCAAAAATGACTGTAATTGGACCATACTAGAAAATATTTGTTTATTACTTAGTAAACGTTCATGTAAAGATCAAATTTGGCAATAGGAAGCCCAGTTTCAAAGAGCAGCATCGTTGCAGTACCTTTTTTTTTTACCATTTCCTGCACAGTGTCCCTTTAAAGGAACAGTCCACCTTACTTCAGTAAATTCCTTATCTGTAGTCAGATAACATAGGATTTTTTTCCCATGTGTTTTCAATGCCTAGTGTGACAATGTAGCCACAGTTAACGTAGCAATTGAAGGTGTATGGTACTAATAAAACATCATGAAATGTACTTATAAGGTTTCCTGGTGAACCAGTAGCCTGTAAGTAACAGGCTACTGGCACACTGCCCTTTCACGCGTCTCCGCAGGCGGGGTTTAGTCAAAAGATGCTTGCACGCGGTTGGAGCAACCTCATATGAATGACATGACACTTCGACCACTCACGTTGAAGCTTTGTGACGTAGGACGTGTCGTCACATCAGCACTTTAAAAAATAAATGCAACATTCACCAGAGTGCAAAACTGCTATTTAATTGCGTCCAGTGATCACTTATGGTTTCATGCTAATGGTACCATTTACTTCCGGAGATTGTACAAAGCACTGTGTGAGATTTTTTGTTGTTTATTTCCAGATTTCATGCTGCCCATGTTACCTTTT
>NC_085868.1:1027500-1042500 GCF_034702125.1 Engraulis encrasicolus
ACTTTAGAAGCAAATCGACTTTAGAATGGCTTCATAATAATGAAATACACATTCTGAAATAGCCCAGTCAAAGCCCTGACAAAAAACAATTGATATTATATGGCATGAAGTCAAGAAAGCTATGCACTCCAGACATCCCACAAACCTTGCTGACGAGAGGCAGTTCTCTAAAGAAGAGGGAGACAAGATACAAACAGATTGTTTTGTTAATCTGATCTGCAACTACAGGACAAGTCTGGTTGATGTTATTGCAACTAACCGAGGGTTAAAACCTACTTAATGCAAGGGTGTACTTACTTATGCCCTTCTCTCCTGTGAATGTTATGGCCTTATGACCAATAAAAATATGATAACATGTAAATGTTTGGGTGGAATTAATTAAAGCAGACTCTGGTTGTTCCTTCTTGAGATTTCCAGGAAGATCAGACCATGTTTTATGATCAATTTTGACAGAAATGTAAGACATTTCAAAGGGTGTACAAACTTTTTCCTGGGACTGTATACCTGTATACCTCTTAATAATAGCACTTGTCGTCACATTCAGAGTAGCCTGCTGTAGCGTAATTTTATGCAGGCATGCATGCGAATGCCCCCTTCTAATGCTCTTCATTAACACCTTTCACCATACAGCCTAATGTTATACCTATATGTTATATATATAAGACTATACGTATATGAATACCGGTATATGATTTTATTTGATGCTGTTATTTCACAAAATGCCATCATGGCCTTTGAGAGAAATGTCACAACTGTATGACTTCAGCAAATAACTCAAATTCATTAGATAGTGAATAAGAGCAAACAGGGACCAGATATAATTAATCTGAACACTCAGCTGTCTACCTTCCCCCACTTTGTATACAGTAGGCGAACGTTTAGTTTGATTGTTTTCAAAATCTCATGTGAATCACATAATTTGTCATACTTGAATTGTATTATGCATGGAAATTGGAACAGACTTTGTTTGTCATGTCATGCAAGTTTGGTTTCATGTATTGTGGGCGAGAGATGATCATTGTCAATCTCCGCCTGCTGTAATTGAGATTAGTTTTAACATCTCTTCTTAAGACAAGTTATTGTCGACTGGTCACACCGTCCAGCACCCTCTCTTTGTCTCTGTTTATCTCCATATGTCTCTCCCTTTTTTTTCCATATCCATCCCCCCTCTCTCTCTCCATCTCCCCGTGCGCGCACACACACACACACACACGTGTGCACACACACACACGTGCGCACACACACACACACACACACACACACACACACACACACACACACACACACACACACACACACACACACACACACACACACACACACACACACACACACACACACACACACACACACACACACACACACACACACACACACACACAAATAAACTATTTCTATAAGTTGCAAAATCGCATACAAGTGCCATAGGGTGATACAGCTTCTTTTTTTCAGCACCATGGACAGCAATTTGTCTTAGTTCATCATCCTTTACAAACACTGTGTGTGTGTGTGTGTGTGTGTGTGTGCGTGTGTGTGTGTATGTGTGCGTGCGTGCGTGCGTGCGTGCGTGCGTGCGTGCGTGCGTGCGTGTGTGTAAGCGTGTAAGCGTGCACGTGTTGACTTTCTCTACTTGATCTGCATTCAAGGGTGATTGATCTCAGCCACGCACGCAAGCACACATGAACACAGTCCCTGTTCATCAAATGCCCTTTTAATTAGCAACGGCAAGTTAACAAGAGGGTCAGTTTCAGCCCCATCTGAACGTTAGCTAGCTTGACTCATTTAAGTTTTTTGAATATATGCACCATTTTTAAGATAAGATAAGTGTTTATTGTCATCTTGAAAGAGGAATTTGTCATGGGCAATGAGAGAGTGTGACTTTTTACTGTTATTCTTCACAGTGAATATTGCTTCAAGGCTACTCAAATAAAAGTGTCTAGACACCAGCTCAAAAAAGTTAAAATTTAATAGTTTAATTTTCCTTGAAGTATTTTGCATATGACTAAAAAAATATGATGACATAGTGTTACATTCCATGAAGCGGAACTTAATGGAATTGTGATCATAAAATATTCACAAAACATTCATCATAACGACGGTGGCCGTCGCTCAAATGGCTAAGACACCTTACTATTACACCTGGGACCGGGTTCGATTCGGGCCTGAGGTCGTTTCCTAATCCTTCCCCATCTCTTCCTCCAGAGTGTGAGGTCAGTGCCGAGTACAGCAGTGTCCAACAAAATTAGAGCAGATAAAGAGCAGGAAAAAATAGTGGAAGAGCTATTAAGTGTAGTGCAGGTTAGTACCCATGATTACAGGGGTGAGTTTCTCAAAAGGGAAGTTGTTAGCCTGTTAGCAACTTCGGTAGTTGTCAATGGGAAAATGCATTGAAAGCAACGAAGTAGCTAATGTAGTAAGCAACTTTGGTTTCGAGAAATTCACCCCAGATGAGTAGTTGGTTATGTTATGCAGGGAAGCTCTCTTGGAAAAGAGGGAAGAGATGAGTCTCCACTAGCTTCTTGAGGGTTAGGAGGGATAACCCTGCTCTTGTATCAACTTGTAGCTTATTGCACCATTGAAGGACCATGACAGAAAACCATTTAGACCGGGATTGCCTTGTGTAAGTAGAGGGCAAGGCTAAATGGTTGGTACTGTCCATCATGATGACCTGTGCAAACCGACCTTAATAGGTGCAGTGCATAGTTGAGCTAAGTAGATAACGTTCGACCCATTCATATTTTATAGCAATAACCATTGATGCTGTGAACTTTGATGTTCATAGTCAGAATCACAGGGAGTACCGATATTAGTGTGTGTGTGTGTGTGTGTGTGTGTGTGTGTGTGTGTGTGTGTGTGTGTGTGTGTGTGTGTGTGTGTGTGTGTGTGTGTGTGTGTGTGTGTGTGTGTGTGTGTGTGTGTGTGTGTGTGTGTGTGTGTGTGTGAGAGTTGCTCCTTGAAACACGCAGTAGCAAGTGAACCTTAGCCAAAGCACTTCCTCACCAGCCCAAATAAAATAGTACACACACACATACACACACACACACACACACACACACACACACACACACACACACACACACACACACACACACACACACACACACACACACACACACACACACACACACACACACACACACACACACACACACACACACACACACCAGTTTTCTGTTTATTAATAATTAATTTGTGGTTTTGTGTGTGTGGAGGAGTCGGGTATGAACATCTGGTGGTGCTTTTAATTAGAGCAGCTCTCCTCAAGAGGAGACAGGAGAGGGTGTGTGTGTGTATGTCTGTGTCTGTGTGTGTGTGTGTGTGTGTGTGTGTGTGTCTGTGTGTGTTTGTGTGTCTGTGTCTGTGCATATGCGTGTGTGTACTTTGTGTGTGTGTGTCTGCGAAACTAGGTTGAATCACTATGTCTGTTTGTTAGAGTCTGTGTTATCTTTTAAATACATAGATTTTGGAAAGAAGTGGTATGGTAAACACCAAGTCAAAATTCTGAGAAAAACATAATTTACCTTTTAACCTTTAGCGCAGTGGCCTCCTCGGCTCATGGTGAGTTCATATGCTTTGCCTGGGAATTTTGTGCTTTGAGCTTTTATTTGGGTGGGCAGAGGTTTTTCAGTGGGGAGGGGGGGGTCAGTTGGGTACATGGTGTTGTTGTTCTTCTCCTCCCATAGCATAATCAGTGAGTGTTGAACTTAATTAGTGAAATAATTGTGGTTTTAAGCAGGGTGCGCTGGTAGTGTTAACATGGACTGTGGGAGGATTTTTCTTAGCACTTTCATTAGAATCCAAAGGGGGTTTGGTATATGTGGTATGAGGTGGGGTGGTCTTCGTGTGTATGTGAGAATTGCATTTGGACGTGAGTAAAAAGTAATTTTTTATATATATTATTTTTTAAGCAGGGTGTGCTGGTAGTGTTACCATGGGCTGTGGGAGGACTTTTCATAGCAACATCATAAAAATGAAAAGGGTCTTTGTTGTATGTGGGGTGAGGTTGATTATATGGTGGGTGATATGGGGTGATCCTGGTGTGCAGGTGAGGATTGTTCTATTAGTTTCCTTATGGTATTTTATAAAGCCTGTGTGCGTGCGTGTGCATCTGCGTTAATCTGTGTGCACCTAAAAAGGAAAAAGGTATTTTGGTATGTTCCTATGCCTGGTGTGTGAGCAGACCGTGTGAATAGAGGTGTGATTGGCTCTGTGTGTAATGCCTATTAAACCTCTTACATGAGTCATGTGCGGCAGTTCAGGACCTTTTTCATCTCAAAACGGCTAGCTGCTGTAACTCATGGCGGAAGACTGGTGTGGGAGATGGCTGTCTTTAGTGGAGGAGAAACTGCCCTGAAACAATGGCAGAGAGAGAGAGAGAGAGAGAGAGAGAGAGAGAGAGAGAGAGAGAGAGAGAGAGAGAGAGAGAGAGAGAGAGAGAGAGAGAAGCTGCTCTCAAACCGATTTATGGTGGCAGATAAACAAGAGCTAATCTCTCAGTCTCATGCTTCATGTCTCTTTATCTCTCCCTCTCTCTCCCTCTCTCTCCCTCTCTCTCTCTCTCTCTCTCTCTCTCTCTCTCTCTCTCTCTCTCTCTCTCTCTCTCTCTCTCTCTCTCTCTCTCTCTCTCTCTCTCTCTCTCTCTCATACACACACGCACACACGCACTCACACGTACACACTCTTTTTGTGTTTCTTGTTTTCACTCAGACTTCTCCCTTTCCCTTCTCTTCCTCCATTCAACTCAACCTCCATTCTGCCTCTCGCTGCTTCTCATTCTTTCCCTCCATCTCTATCTCTCCACGCCTCATTGGTGCTGATCTGTGGTCTGCGATCGCAGAGCCAAGCAGCTAATTAAGCATGTTTTCTTTCTTTCTTTGTTTGTCTGTGTGAATGTGTTGTGTGGGTCTCTTCTGTACGCTTTGTGCATATGCAAATGTATTGTATGTATGCATGTCCTTGTGTGTGTGCGTGTGTGTGTGTGTGCATGTGTTTTTGTGTGTGTGTGTGTGTGTGTGAATATGTATGTGTGGTTTTGCTTGTATGTGTATGCATGTGCGGTTTTGTGTGTGTGTGTGTGTTTGCGTGCATGTGTGTGTGTGTGTGTGTCTTAGGACCGGCACTCTGGAGCTGGGCGATAAGCTGCTGGCCATCGATAACATCCGTCTGGAGAACTGCTCCATGGAGGACGCCGTGCAGATCCTGCAGCAGTGCGAAGACCTGGTCAAGCTCAAGATACGCAAGGACGAGGACAACTCTGGTAACACACACACATACAGACGCGTTGAGAAACACACACACACACACACACACACACACACACACACACACACACACACACACACACACACACACACACACACACACACACACACACACACACACACACACACACACACACACACACACACACACACACACACACACACACACACACACACGTGGGTCAAAGACGTCCAACATGACACTGTCCTTCAGTGCTAACAGATGCTTTTGCTTACTGTAACTGTGAAAAACATGAAATTTCAAAACAATTTTTTGAAAAGTGAATGCATGAAAGCCAAGCCAAAAAAATTTTTTTTTAAAAATCTCTTTTTTTTGCATTTACAGTAAGCAAAAGTATCCGTTGCACTGAAGGACATGTTGGATGTCACTGTGAAGAAACATACACTCACATCAATATAGACACACAAACGCACACACACACATGGATATAGGCACACACACCCACACACACACACATCCATTTTTACCTCCGCCAGGAGGTTATGTGACCGCCTGGGTTTGTGTGTGTGTTCGTTATTGTATGTTCGCACTGCTATTTCACAGCCTACCACAAGGTGGCCGGGTGAGCACTGAGCACATGAAAAGGGGGGGCGGGGTCCACTCTAGTGTTATCAGTACAAGCTGCCCAACCACATTATCCAAGCTAGGTGGCCGAGGTAGTCCAGCAGTTAACTGTCAAAATAGCCCAGAATAGTTCACTTTGGTATGCAAGCATGAAAATTGGCACGGATGTTCATTAGAATGTACTCTATCAGCTCAGGGCGTTGGCCACGCAAAAATCCAAGATGGCCACCATTTTTCAAGATGGCCACCTTCTCCACTTCTAAATAAGTCTAAGCATAGTTAAATTAGTGATGCATGCATGTCATTTGGCAAAAATGTTCATTTGAATGTACTCTTTCAAAATATGGTGTTGCCCACGCAAAATCCTAGATGGCCACCATTTTTCAAGATGGCAACCCTTGCCACTTGCAAATAAGTCTAAGGATAGTGAAATTGGTGATGCAATCATGTAATTTGGCAGAAATGTGTCTTTGTATGCACTTTTTTAAAAAATGGTGTTGGATACACAAAATTCAAGATGGCTGCCATTTTTCAAGATGGCCACCCTTTATGATGCATAGAGAGAGAGAGAGAGAGAGAGAGAGAGAGAGAGAGAGAGAGAGAGACAGCACTTTCGCTCATAAACCCCAAACAATTGGTGCCTTCTTGGCAGCCTCCAGAGCTGGTCTGTGAATGTGAGAATGAGTATGTGCTCCACAAAGGCAAAGTGCAGAAGGTATTACTAGTGGAGTCTGTAAAGGTTTTACCATTACGGAAGTGATAAAAGCACCAAACTTTGCATGGTGTGTCTTTAGGGTATTAAGCTGTAATTCTAGCCTAGGAGCCATCGGGGGAAAAAAAATCTACCATGTCATATACAATGTCATGTTGTGTTATGCATTACATTGTTAGTACATGACATTATACTTAGCTGACAATGTTAATATAGTCCCAAACCCAGCAGAGATGAAGCAATGGCAGTTGTAGCCTGCTTGACAGATTGATGAAACTACAAAAATGTACATAGTGTGAAAGTATGTGTGATAGTGTGCATACTGTGCTTACATGCTTGGCAGCAAATGTAACATTGTGAACGATTTGAGAAGATTCTTGGTTTGAATTAAAATGAGTATTTCCCACACTAAAACTATGGTAAGAATAGACTGCTGCTAATGCTCACTCAGCAGCATCTGAATGGGGAAGTGTCAGTGCAAGATGATGTCCAAGGTAGCAGGTTCTCCATCCTCTAATTTCATTAACAGATATTTTGTATTTGTTTGACAGAGGGTAAAGGACAGGATCTCTCCATATGTATGAAGAACCCATAAGATCACCTAATTCAACATTTTCACAAGTAGCATTGTGCACATAGTGAGTGCACTTCAGTCATCTTTAGAATGGTATTACAGATTACTCAATATACATGTAGGCCACAGTATGTCTTCAGTTCAAATTAAATGGAAATCATTTCTAAGTAGGTGTTGAGTAAGTAGGCAGAGGTAAATTGTTTTTTTTTTCAAGTTTTCACCTAGTACTTGTCACAAGTTGTATTACAGTTAGCTCAATAATCATTGAGTACTTCAATTGCTACTTCACAACTGACAGCTGATGGACAACATGTACCATAGGTCTTTGCCACCCTTACCCATAGGAGAAATATCTATATAAAACAACAGTTCTCATATGGTATATACTATAAAAGTAAATCATTACTGGTACTCATTACTCATTTTCTTGATATGCAAGGCACACAAATAGTCTGGGAGGAAGGATAGTCTACCATAGATTGTGAGTGGTAATAGTAACACAACTCATTCCCACTACACCATTTTGCATCATATTGTACATGACCTCAGAAGGCTCCACATGTTTCAGTTCTACTATGTAGTTGTACAGTACAGTACAGTACAGTACAGTACAGTACAGTACAGTACAGTACAGTACAGTACAGTACAGTAGCATACAGTACGGTGCAGAATAGTAAAGTACAGTACAGTCGCATGCAGTACGGTGCAGTACAGTACAATAGCATACAGTACGGTGCAGTACAGTACAGTTTGGTATATCACATTGCAGTACAGTTCAGTACAGTAGAGTACAGTACGGTGCAGTACAGTACAGTATGGTGTATCACATTACAGTACAGTACAGTAGCATACAGTACGGTACAGTAGAGTACAGTGGGCCTACAGTACAGTATGGTATATCACATACAGTACAGTACGGTCCAGTACAGTACAGTACAGTACAGAACAGTACAGTATATCACATTACAGTACAGTAGAGTACAGTACAGTACAGTAGCATACAGTACGGTGCAGTAGAGTACAGTACCGTACAGTATATAACATTACAGTACAGTACAGTACAGTATAGCAGAGTACACTACACCACAGTACAGTAGAGTACAGTATCTTGATGACGTTTGGGCTAATTTGACAGGTGTATCCCTCCAAAGTCAATGGGATTTCCACATGTTGTTGTTTAAAGTTTTTGAAAGACTTTTTGAGTGTGTGAGAGAAGTAAGCCAGGCTGACATGTTTTAAACAAAGGACCACACCCACAAATAAAAAATAATGAGCAATCAATAAATCAAGTGGTTAGGTAGCCAACATATCATCTAGGTTAAAGGCCAAAGTAGAACATAAAACAGACATGTTACCATTTTGCATATGTCAATATACTGTATGTATGGTGTATTGTATATTGATTATTCATACTTTCCTAAGCATAGAGGCCCCCATCACTCCATAGTACACTAGGACTTGAGATATACATATCTGAACACAAACCAGCATACATTTTAATTTGTAATGACCTTATAGAGGTAGATAATCCAAGCTGTCACTGACACTTGATATGCACATGTATTCACTTGATTGATATGAAAATTGAATATTTCAGTTGGGCTCCTAGGCTTAAATCATTGATCAAAAATTGATCATTGATCAGAAATTCTTTCTGGTGAACATTTGTGCCAAATTGCATGATTCTATCCCTAATTTAACTCTTCTTGGCCTTATTTACAAGTTGCGAGGTAGCCATCTTGAAAAATGGCAGCCATCTTGGATTTTGAGTGGCCAATGCTCTTTTGTGAAAGGGTGCATTCTAATGAATATTTGTGCCTAATTGTATGATTGTATCATTAATTTAACTATTCTTAGCCTTATTTACAAGTGAACAGGGTGGCCATCTTGAAAAATGGCGGCCATCTTGGATTTTGAGTGGCCAATGCTCTTTCGTGAAAGAGTGCATTCTAATGAACATTTGTGCCGAATTGTGTGATTGTATCATTAATTTAACTCTTCTTAGCCTTATTTACAAGTGAACAGGGTGGCCATCTTGAAAAATGGCGGCCATCTTGGATTTTTGCGTGGCCAACGCCCTTAGCTGAAAGAGTACATTCTAATGAACCTCTGTGCCAATTTCTATGCTTGCATACCAAAGTGAACTATTTTTGGTCTTATTTGCTCCGCTAAGGTGAATTGAGCTATGACAGGGCGTGCCTGCGAGGTGGATTGATTGACAGTGACCACAGCCAGAATGTAGGCTATTACGCGCATATTTGCTGTGCCTACGTGGCTGCCAATAGCACACCAAATGATATATAATAATAATAATATACAATATGGCACACACACATAGGCCTATCGTCGCAGAGTGTTTGCCCTGTCAACCAAATCAGCTTTCGCGGAGTTAATTGTTCTCCGAGTGTTTCCTTGCTCAGTTGAAGTTCACGAAGGCTGGAGATAATATCAATAACGGCGAATAACGGATAACAGACAGCGCCAAGGAGGGAAAGGTACCCGGTTCACTACAGGCTACATGAAAGGTTAATCAAAGTTGTGCTGCGACAGTCACCACAAAGCCAGGCAGACAGAGTGCACACAGAACGCGCGGATTTGCTGTGCCTGCATGGCTGAAGCCAGGTGCGTGGGTAGCCAATAGCACCAAAACATAATGTAGCCTTATCAATGTAATCAATCAGGGTGATGCATATCGTCGCAGCTTTCGCGGAGTGTTTTCCCTGTCAACCAAATCAGCTTTCTCTCGTCTGTCCAGTTGAAGTTTGTAGCTTACAAATGTAGGCTAAATGTAGTGAACTGGATCCTTGGAACTGTTCACCGACCTATTTTTTTTTTTTTTTTAAATATCCACCCTTCGTAGGCATATCGTCGCAGCTTTCTCTGAGTTTATTGTTCTCCGAGTTTTTCCCTGTCAACAAATGACCCTTGTCTCGTCTGTCCAGTTTAAGTTTGTCAGTTTTAAGACGCGGCTTTATACATTTGTTGTTACCAGTATGGTGACCAAGTCGTGGTGCATTACTAAAGGGCCTGTGTTGTGTCATAGTATTGTAGTGCTATGGTAGGTTGGTACATTTCAATGACTATTACAGCGTGCCACTGGAGGTACGGCGCGCATTAAGGGGCTACAGCAAGCCTTTTGCTTAACAGCATGCGAAACACAGACTGGTTCTTCTAGCCTAGGCTACTTTACAAATAATGAATGAATAATGAATGAGTGGAGAAATTAATAACGACGAACAGTTTAATCAGGTAGCAGCGCCAAGGAGGGAAAGGTAGACCTATCCAGTTCATTACATTTAAGGAGTGGTGTAGTCTACTTTTTTGAAGTGGGTATACTGTATACTGTATATTCGAGTATTTTTTGAAGTGGGTATACTGTATATATTTATGCCATTCAAAATAATGGATCAATCAATTTCAAGTGGATAGGCCTACTGAAGCCCCTAAAATTTAGAAGTGGGTATACTCCGTATACCTGCGTTCTACGTAGACTACACCACTGCATTTAAGGTTAATCATGTTAACAGACCACAGTTAATCAAGGACATGGTAGGCCTAGCCTAATTAGGCCCTATAAAAAAGACAGATATAATTTAGTTACAACTTCACTGTTTAATTCTCTGACCACACTAATGGTGTATAAACCTGCATAAATGACACCACATCATCACACAAATACTATCCTATTTGTCTAAAAACAAACTGAACGTCCTTGGCGGAGGTCTGCACACTCTGGGTGCATTTCTAGTTTTTTAATAAATTATGTATATTCCTTTATTTTTTACACTCCCAAACAGATAATCACTTGTGTATTAGAGCATGCATTATTCAAGCACCTAGATATACTGTATGCCCCAAAAATGCGTACAAACACATACTGTATACTCACACAAATGCTACACACGCTGTCATGAAAATGTCTTGGCACAAAAATTCATGTGCATACATGCTCGTGGACGCACACGCTCAAATGTTGTACAGTATACAGAAATAAACACATTCTCTCACACACAAGCATTAACACACACACACACACACACACACACACACACACACACACACACACACACACACACACACACACACACACACACACACACACACACACACACACACACACACACACACTTGCACGTACACATGTGGAACACATTTAATTTTAATCACTTGTTTGCTCTCTCATGCATAATTCACACATCAAGAAACATACCCAAATCAGTGTATAAAACAACACATACACAAACACACACACACACACACACACACACACACACACACACACACACACACACACACACACACACACATACACAAACACACACACACACACACACACACACACACACACCCTTGTGTGAACACCCACCCACAAATGCTCTCACCCATTTAATTATACCCTGGTTCTATCTTATCTCTGAGTTTTCATGCTAAAATTGCAGCATGCAGCTATTAAGAGCTTGGCTGCCCCCTGAGAACACCCCCATTCTATACCACACACACACACACACACACACACACACACACACACACACACACACACACACACACACACACACACACACACACACACACACACACACACACACACACACACACACACACACACACACACACACACACACACACACACACACACAGAGGGCTTATCTGGCCTACAATTTAGTGGAACAGACTTTATATAGAATGCCTACTGTATAGAAAGCTCAGGGAAAACAGTCACCCGAATGTACACATGCCCACAGGCACAGTACACCTACATTGCCAACATACAGTACACGTGCACATCAACACATATTCAGACACAGTCATACTCATGCATAAACATGGGGAGCATGCAAATAGGGCAAACATGAAGTGGATACTTTCTAAGCCAGCGGTTCTTAACGAGAATAGTCTTGGGGCCTTTGTCGCACTGAGTTTGCTTGGAATATATGGTTTTGGGAGCAGTTGCATCGAAGCGGTTTGGTGATTGATATAGAATAGCCATGCAGACGCAGAAGCTACGACCGGACCTGGCTCAAGAGTTCCGACACTTGCTCGAACACCTAGGGTTACGTCTCGTTTCCTACATTCTAATCACAAACTGTGTAATCTGTTCCGCTAATATGTTGATGGAAAAACGTGCATCAACATGGTTGGTTGTGATTTCGTTACAATCGTCCTGCTGATGGAAAACCAAGCAGACACATCTTATATTGCTACAAAATTATGTGATTTAACTTTTAATTCACTTCAGAATGCAATGGGAAAGGGACTATAATCTACATTATCTACAATCTCTGATATCTTGCCCATGTCCTGTTGCATCTCAGCCATCCAGACTCTCCGCTATCTAGATCCACTGTCCTACTATCCTAAGCCCTGATCTTATTTATCTTCATTGCTTTACTTGACTCCAGAACATTTCCCAACAAGGTTGATGTAAAGGGGCTCACTGAAAGGAGATACATCAGAAAGATAAAATAGGAGGCCAAGAGAGTGGTGTACTGTATGTAGGCATGTGTGCATTCTGTAGGTTAGCATAGGAGGACACAGAGGGAAAAGTGGGACATTTGGCCTGACAATGGCACATGTGGCTCGCTGTGTGTGTGTGTGTGTGTGTGTGTGTGTGTGTGTGTGTGTGTGTGTGTGTGTGTGTGTGTGTGTGTGTGTGTGTGTGTGTGTGTGTGTGTGTGTGTGTGTGTGTGTGTGTGTGTGTGTGTGTGTGTGTGTGTGTGTGTGTGTGTGTGTGTGTGTGGGTGTGTGTGTGTGTGTGTGTGTGTGTGTGTGTGTGTGGGTGCGCACGAGCGCACAGCTGTGTGTCGTGTGAAGGTTAGGATGTCGGTCAGATTAATGCAGAAGTCCTGGTTGTGTCATATCCCTATACTGTGTGTGCTTGTGTGTGTGTGTGTGTATACCAGGGGTGGAAATTAATTACTGTAATTAAATACTGAGTAATTTGTACGTTTTAAAGTAGTTTTTAAAGTGGGTACATTTACTTTTACTCCAGCACATTTTGACCCAAGTATTTTACTTAACTGTATTTGAGCCTTCTCTGAGTACTGAGTTAAATTAGATTAGTTTGAAAAATATGAAGTATCGGTGAAGATCTGCTGTAATGAAAGAGAAATTGTGTGTTTTCACCATTTTATCTGCAGTCTCTTAGATGAATGTGTTGCATCTGTGCCAGTCCATGTGGTGCTACACACAATTCTGTGACTGAGTCAGTCGGGCAAAGTTGTCTATTTGGAATCCAATTCAGCTTCCTTTTGAAGCAAATTGAAGTTGAGCATTTCAATGTTCCCACTAGAAAATAAGTCAGTGGACTGATTGATTGCTTCAACTATATGGAGGTCTTTTATAGACACAGGTTAAGGCCCTCTGAGAACATTTTATAGTTTATAATGCAACTTTGTCAGACCAATGCTCACAGAGCTTTTGGATGATGACTGGTGCCAAGACAGATGTCCTGGGGGGTGGGGGGTGGGGAGGGCAATATTCAAGAAGAAATTTGGATTTGTCAAGAGGAAAGCTAACTTAGTAACTTTTACTCTATTTCAAAAGATTTTTTTTTACTTTTACTGGAGTACGATTTAAACCAAGTCAAGATACTATGACTTGACTATGAATTTTTTCAGCACTCTTTAAACCTTTGGTGTATACATAACACGATGTAGCCTTAAAAAGCCTAAAAAAGCCTAAAAACAAATATTTCACTTTTTTCCTGCAGTCATTCTCACGTAATTGAATACACAGACATCAATATGATTAAAAACATCCGTTTTGTTTCTGTCTAGGGTAAATACATACACAATATGATATTAGGCCACTGCTTCTCATGAACATAAGTGCACACTAACACAAAGGCACAAATGCACAGGCAAGTTGATGAATATTTCCTGGTCTGCACACACACGAACAGACAGACAGACAGACAGACAGACAAGATAGACACAGACAGACACAGACAGACACAGACAGACACAGACACACACAGACACACACAGACACACACAGACACACACAGACACACACAGACACACACAGACACACACAGACACACACACACACACACACACACACACACACTAGGGTTTAATCCCGGGACCCGGGATTCCCGGGAAATCTGATCAAAACAATTTCCCGTTTCCCGGGAAAGCCATGACGGGAAACCGGGAAAAAAAATTAAGTGCGTGTCTATTTGTTGTCCTAGCAACAGTAAGCAACAGTGCAATCTAGCAGCGGTAACACCAGAGACGGTTTAGAATAGAGAATATTTGGTAGCACTTCAGGCTCAGCAGCAGTAGGCTACAGGACCTTTTCAGCAATGTCTGGTTCTGCTGCCAGTTTTGCCTGGAGGCATTTTCTGAAATTGGACAATGACAGTGCGAAATGCACTTTGTGTGAGTGAATTATAATAGTAAGGTCGCCAAATTCCGCCCACTTCACTGATCACTTCACTGAAAAGGTGATAATATCACTCTTTCAAATACTATTTAATTATGCTCATTGAGCAATATTAGCTAACATTGGTTGTCCTTTCTATCGTAATTTGGCGATAACGTCCAGCATGTCCAAAATCTAGCTTCTCTGGCGAAGGGACTCACTAGTTTAGGCGCAAGAACAGCCCTCTCGGGCGACACGGCGTCAAACTAGTGAGTCCCTCTGGCGAAAGGCTCCAATTCCGCCCGCTTGATTTCAGGTCACGTCTGTATTTCCGTTTATTATTCCTTCATGCTGTTGTGTTGATTTGGTTCACACGTGTAGTCCTGGCTTTACCGATGCAGGAACTGTGGAAACGGTTGAATAGACTAGGCTACTTTTGGTCCTAAAGTGAAACAGGGAAGCGGCCAGGGCGAGTTTATAGCCAGAATGTCGTCGTGAAATT
>NC_085868.1:1047500-1052500 GCF_034702125.1 Engraulis encrasicolus
ACATCTTTGGCTTTCTGGTGACAGGCTTGTTGGGAATTGGATTACTCTTGGGCCTGATCTACCGCAACTGTACGAGGATCGCAGCAGCTATTATGGGCCCCAAGCTGCGCGGCTTGATTGATAAGGTGGGCAGTGAAGTTCGAGCACAGAATGTGGTTGTGAATCGCGCTTTGGAGAGTTCTGTGGCTGGTCACCGTACGATGGACAGACTGTTGGAAGGGCTTGTGGCCGTACAACGCCACCTCGAAGCTATGGATCGCCGCATTGATGGACTTGTCGCACACAACCGCCAAATTGAATCGATCGGGCTGGAGGCAAAATTGTTGGAAATTCATCTGTATTTGAGACGTGTGGCCAGTCACATGCGTATCCCTGCAGAGCAGTAAAAAGGAATGCCTGCAATAACCCAAACATGAATCTAATCTGTCTTTGGCGCCCCAGCAAATCAGCGACCTGACCTAGGTCAGGACTCATCTATCTCTCCCTGGAGGACAAGCAGTGTCAGGAGACTCTGCCTCCCTACCCATCACAATGGACACCTGGTGTTGTTTTGGACTTGCTGTGGACCAGGCCAAGGCCGTCTCTCAGGCGGATAAGATCTGGTGCACAGTGGGGATAGGACTACCCAGTGCCACCCCCCCCCTCCCTCAACTTCAACGCGTCCTCTGTCTTATCTGCAACCTCTCTCCCTTCCCCATCTCCAACCCCCCCACCCCCACCCCCCGGTTCATACGAATGTTTGTCTCTACTGCTTTCTTGCTAAAATATGAGGTTTTTTTCATCTATGCCTTGATGTTGTAACTCTATAATATGAAGACATGGACAAATTTTTTACCCTCATCCTTTCCCAATGTGTATTAAACTTGAGCCTAGGTGGTGGAGGTGTGTTAGTGGCGGCGCTCGTATGAGCAGCGGCCCTGGGGTACATGTACAGTGTATTCTAAAACGCAATTTCGTTGTCAAATTTATTTGTCAATGACAATAAAAGCTCTTGATTCTTCTTGATGCATATACGTACACACACACAGACACGCATATACACACACAAACAGTTACGCACAAACTTATACACACCCGCACACACCTGCATCAGGTCGGAGAGTCAGTCACACTCAAGATCAAGAAACAAGGAGATCGTACACAACAACACCACTCACGTCACACACACTCACACACACGACCACAAACGGTCATCTCTTTGTCATTGCAAAACGGACTATGAGATGAAGGCAGGGGCAGAGCTATAGGGTGGGCAAGCAGGGCATTTGCCCCTGGGGCCAGGGCCCTCCTGTATTGGTATTGGGGGCCTATTATGACCTTTACGGGCTGTGTAGGGGGCCCTGTCTGTGTTTTGCCCTGGGGCCCTGTGCGTAAATGTTCCGCCACTGTATGGAATAAACATGGAAAACTGGAGAGAATCTTAAAACTTTGTTTACCTACTCTCTGTGCATACACATTGATGAATGGTTTAACGCTCAGATCTTATCACACACGCACACGCACGCATGCACATACAGTTGTGTGATTGGAACGTCACACGTACACACACACTCACTCACTCATATTATTGGAATGTCAGTCACACTAATGGAAAATAAGAAGCGGCAGCAGACTCAAGACATATGAGTCAAGTCAAGGACTACCACTAATGTTGTCTAATGCACACACACACACACACACTCACACACACAGACACACACACACACACAGACACACACACACACGCACACTCAATGCACCCCCAATGCAATAGCTGGATAAGGCATCCAATGACAAGCAGCTCCAGTTTCCCCATTGTAATTCACCAAGTGAAACCACTGCATCATTCGGCCATGTGACTTGATTATATCCCTCCCTCCCCACCACTACACACATCCACACATGTATACACTGACAAATGCACAAGCACACACACACACATGCACAAGCACGCAGACATGCACGCACGCACGCGCACACACGCACACACAAACATGTATAATATACCCACACATGCGCACGCAAACACATGCACACACATTCACACACATGCACATTCAACCCTATGGCAAACTCCAGCATGCACAAAACACTTGGTGAACACACATACACACTCACAGGCATGCACACATGCACAGGAGCCCCAGTTCACTTGCACATGCGGCGTGGATCAATAAAGTCGATTCAGAGTTTATTTTCTACCGGCACCAGTTAGACAGAAATAGACAACACAAGACATGAAGCAGTAATTACAACACACACACACACACACACACACACACACACACACACACACACACACACACACACACACACACACACACACACACACACACACACACACACACACACCACTAGTCTCTCTTATTTGCCTTTAACACACACACAATCCGTAAATGGGATTATACACATACTGTACGTATATGAAGACACATGTGTATAGTCTGCTATCTTTAATCTTGATATCCAAAGTGTAATAGTGTCGTAAGTAGTATATATTGCGCTCTCCTGATAGGGCCATTAACTCGTATGTATTATTACTACCCTATTGGTCCGTACAGCACACGGGGGTGTTAGTCGTAACATCATTAAAAGGCTCTGGGTTTTGAAACATCTTTCATTATTGACTGCACTGCACTACAGTCTGCTTATGCTGCACATTAGCACTGCAGACAGCGCCAACCCTCAGCCACATAAATACATTTATCTATATGTGTTCTGCACCTCTCTGTCTCTTTCTCTTTCTCTCTTTTTCCTTCCCCCTCTCTCTCTTTTCTCTCTCTTTATTTTGCTTCTTCTCTCACCCCTCCTTTCTTTTCCCTATTCCTCCAACCATCCCACTGCCCCCTCTCTCGCTCCTCCCCTTCTCTCCCTCACAACCCCTTTCTCTCTCTCTCTCTCTCTCTCTCTCTCTCTCTCTCTCTCTCTCTCTCTCTCTCTCTCTCTCTCTCTCTCTCTCTCTCTCTCTCTCTCCTCCCCCCTCTAGTGGTGAGTCCAAAGCAGCCGTGTGTGGGCCTGGGCAGTGTGAATCTGGGCAACATGGGACTGGGAGGAGGAGGAGGAGGAGGCCTGAGCAGCGAGGGTGAGGATGAGCTGCCAATCAACAACAGCAGCGCTACCATTGGTGGAGGCCTTGGAGGAGGAGGGCTCAGTGGAGGAGGAGGAGGAGGGGGCGGGCTGAGTGGCAGCAGCAGTGGCGGTAGCAAAGGAGGAGGAGGAGGAGGAGGAGGAGGAGGGGGTAAGCTGTCTGACATCTTCTCCACCACCACCACCACCTCCAACACCATCCCCTCCGTGGACTCGGCCGTTGGGGACAGCTGGGACGGCTCCTCGGCCATGGACAGCAACACCTTCAGCGGCATGAGGGAGTTCACCATTGACAGCATCTTCACCAGCCAACGTGAGTGTAAAGGGAGGGAGAGGGAGAGAGAGAGAGAGAGCGTGCGTGCGTGCGTGCGTGCGTGCGTGCGTGCGTGCGTGCGTGCGTGCGTGCGTGCGTGCGTGCGTGCGTGCGTGCGTGCGGGTGGGTGTGGGTGAGTGGGTGTGGATGGGTGTGGATGGGTGTGTATGGGTGTGTGCATAGGATTCACCTTAGACAGCATCTTGCCAATGTGAGTTACAAAGTAACAGCGACAGAGAGAAAGTGCAGGAGCCCCTGAGAGTTCCCCACATATTCACCAGCCAACGTGTGTCACAGAGAGAGAGAGAGAGAGAGAGAGAGAGAGAGAGAGAGAGAGAGAGAGAGAGAGAGAGAGAGAGAGTGTGTGCGTGCGTGCGTGCGTGCGTGTATGTGTGTTTGCCTTCAACACCAACACCTTCAGCAGACCCCGAGGCCACAATTCATCTCAGTTCAACACTCAGCTCAATAATTCAACAGTTGCACACCACCCGTATGAATTCTGCGAATCCTCAAGCCTTGGGGTGAATGAGGCCTTGCAGCTCAGTAACTGAATGTTCAGCGCTGGTTACACAAGGAACAAGGTAACATGGAGATGAGTAAGTGTGGGTAATGCTAACCTCCTCGCAATACACATCTTGATAAAGAGGTCACGATATGGTGATACGGACCGTAAGACCGATATGGACCGCAAGGCCTACAGTTCTTCTTATTATTCTATTTATTTTATATCATTAAGAAAACAGAAATATGTTAAACCAAATATTACTTTTTTTCTGCTGAGCAACAGTTACACAGTAGTGATTGTAAAACACAGGTGGGCCCACTGTTCATTTTGTGATACGCATCGCAGTTGCTGTGTGGCATTCAAAAGTCAATTTATTTTATTTTATTAAATGAAATATCGATACTGACACCTCCGATACAATCCGTGTACAGTGAAGAGGTCCGTGACGAGGTATCCCGATTTGGATATACTGTAATGCACACACCCCTATAGGAGAGTAGAGATCGACACCTTCAAGGGGGCTGTGAAACACAGAGCATCAGGAGCTTCAACACAGCTCAGAGGAGAGAGAGGAGAGAGAATGCACAGCATGGGGAATTATATTAATGAGTAAACACGTTTGAGGGTGTGCGTGTGTGTGCACATGTGTGCGTGTGTTTCACAAACTGCAAAAGAGTGGGGTAAAATAAAGCAGTATCAGAAGCAGAGAGAGAGACAGAGAGCTCGATGAATGAAAAAAGAGAGGGTAGAAGAGAAAGATGGATGACAAGAAAGAGGGTGAGAGATGGATGAAGAGTTTGAGAGGGAACGAAAGAGTAGAGAGCCCATTAGGAAGCAAATGGTAAGTGAGAGAATGAAAATATTAGATGGAATAGTACCCCTCTGAGTGTCTGTGCGTGTGACAAATACAGCAATAACAAGAATACATTAACAGATGAGAGCAGTGGAATAAAGAAAGGAAGGTAAAATAATGAGGGCCAGAAAAAAAGTGATGAGAGAGAGAGCGCACGGGGGAGAAAGAGAAAGAGGTAGAGAGAAAAAAAGAGTGGAAATGAGAGAGAGAAAAAAAGGAGCGATGATGAAGAGACAGGGAGACGAGAACAATCAGAGAGAGAG
>NC_085868.1:1055000-1062500 GCF_034702125.1 Engraulis encrasicolus
TGCAGCTGACACTACAGTTATGCGGAGTAGAGCTTTATTTCTTGGCTGGATTGTCCAAAAGCCATATGGGGCATTTGCCCGGTGGACTGTTGATGATTTTGGCCTGGCCCTCCCCTCAATAGACAGTCCTCATGCCGCTACAACAGGCCTCTCCGAAATAGTCATATATAATATATATAAGGCATTTTGGATGTTGCCGTCAAAATAGCTCATAGACGGTGGGCTAGATTTCGTAGCTCCTTTAGAAAACGAGTTTCGTTCTCACTCTCGAGTGGCAACTTGATTTTTCTAATATGACCTCCTGACAATATGTAAAGCAATATTCTGGCTGTTGCCACGCTGAAAAGTTGCACGTTTATATTAAAAAATAACGAAAATAAAAAAGACTGGGGATGACGTCACATAATGCACAGTCAATGGGAAGTCTCCGCCCCTCAAAGTTGAAAAGGGAATATTTATCCGCATATCGGGCTTTTTTCATGGGCAGATAATTCACCTAATCATTGAAACAACGTAGGTATTTCATTCCTGACCATTTTCCTGTTACTGGAAAAAATAACACAGCTTGCATTTCTTTACTGACACGTAGTTTTTTGGCGAATTGATCTACCCCCGTCACCTCATTGCTCTATTGCTTTGAGGGAACAGACCTGTCCTCTTTTTGACATTTATCTCTCGTTGCCCAATGATGGTCAAACAGTCGAACACTAACAGCGAAAAAGAGCACTTCTGAAAGTTTGAGAAAAATATATTTTTTTGCATGTACACAACAAGTGAGCCCACTTACCCCCCAACTTGTAACTTTTTGCCATGAAATCTGACGGTTCCGGGTAGCATGCACGCGCTAGCTGTATTCTGCCTCGTTGACTTTGCATTGACGTGACGTCACTCGGTTGGCTATTATTTGTTGTCATTTTTATAAATCAATGTGCAAGTTTTGAGGATGGCAACAGCCAAAATATTGATTAATGGGTTGTCAGGGGGTTATATAAGCAAAAATAAAGTTGCCACTCGTTAACACCAACGAACTGACAAGATATGAGACATATTAGTGTTATCAAGTATATTAACGGTAACACTTTATTTTAGGGATACATCTATTAGCACTAACACATACAATGTGCCTGTATAAGTAACTTATAAGGCATGTACAAAGCAAAATCAAACATTTGTTAGGCATGTATTCGCAAATGTCTTGTTCATGCACAATAAGGGATTTATTACCAATTTGAATTCAAATTTAACCTTAGTAAGGACCTAGTAGGCCTTAGCGTTTGCTTAGTACATGCCTAACAAGTTACTTATGCAGGCATTAACATTGTATGTATTAGTGCTAATAGATGTGTCCCTAAAATAAAGTGTTACTGAATAAGTATATCACATTGTCTCTCTCAATGTCTAGTGGACGGCTCTTGACTGAAAATGCCCGGCCCGATTTGTGTGTCCCCACCCAGCCCTGGCCCTACGCAGAATAAAACCAAAGCTGTGTGTGATAATTGCAGCATTTGCATGCAAAGCACAGCGGATGCCTTTGCCTTGCAACACGGTGCTTTAGTTAATAACTCACTTTTGTATGCAAATGCGCGTGTCTAATAAGAGGTGACTAAGCACTGACTGATGGTGTACTGTATCAACATTAGATCTGCTGCTGTACATTTGTTTTGTGCTTTGTAAACTATATTAGTGTTATCAAGTATATTAACAGTGATGTATTCATGCGTTCCTACTGTACTGTGTACTTTAAGGCAGGTGTCAGCAATTAACTTTGAGGAATAAGCATCTCGTTCATGTAGTCAAATGTCATTTGGCACCTTCATTGTTGTTGTTTTTTTAACAACAGGTGTGTGGGTGTGGATTTGTTTGAGTGTGTTTGATTGGTGTTTGTGTGTGGGGGTGTGTATGAGAGAGAGAGAGAGAGAGAGAGAGAGAGAGAGAGAGAGAGAGAGAGAGAGAGAGAGAGAGAGAGAGAGAGAGAGAGAGAGAGAGAGAGAGAGAGAGAGAGAGAGAGAGAGAGAGAGAGAGAGAGAGAGAGAATGTGTACGTGCCTGTGTGTCTGTGTGCATGTTAATTATTATAACTAGGAGTCATCTGTGGGCATTTCATGGTTCTGTAACCATGGCGATGCCAGCTAAGGTTTCATCCTGATGGGCACGGGCAAACAAACACAAGCACCCGTCCCTCTCCTCTCTCCTCTCCTCTCCTCTCCTCTTCTTTCCTCTCCTCTCCTCTCCTCTCCTCTCCTCTCCTCTCCTCTCCTCTCCTCTCCTCTCCTCTCCTCTCCTCTCCTCTCCTCTCCTCCTCTCCTCTCCTCTCCTCTCCTCTCCTCTCCTCTTCTCTCCTCTCCTCTCCTCTTCTCTCCTCTTCTTTCCTCTCTATTCCTCTCATCTACTCTCCTCTTCTAATTAATACTGGACATAGCCTTGTTATTGTACCCAACTCAACATCTAATTTCCACTCCCTAGAAGCATGGCCAAACTAAAGTGTGTGTGTGTGTGTGTGTGTGTGTGTGTGTGTGTGTGTGTGTGTGTGTGTGTGTGTGTGTGTGTGTGTGTGTGTGTGTGTGTGCGGGTGCGGGTGCGGGTGCGGGTGCATGTCTGTCTGAGTGTGCCCAGCTCCTTTTCTAAGTTTCAGATTAAAAAATGAAAACAATAGGCTATGTGTGTACAGCGTATGCATATGTGCCTTTGTTATGCTACCTAACGCTTTAGTTCTACTCCCCATACGTTTTGTGCAACATGATCTCCAAAAATTCCGTGCTCCTGGACACGGATGTTAAGGACACGAAATCCGTGTCCAGGAGCACGGATTTTGCCAAAATTCCGCTCTCCTGGACACGGAATTGTCACACAGAAGTGCTCTCTCCATACTCCCACAGTTCTATGTTTCCACAGTCTTTTTTCTCATTTCAAATATTTTATCAGGTTGGGGTTAGGGACTGTTTTGGTCTGGGCACAGCTATTATTCTTTCATTCATTATATGAATGTGATAGTCTATCAACCAACTGGAAAAGGTATTTCTCAAAAATATGTCTTTAATGACAGATTAAGGTTAGGGAATGTTTTGGTCAGGGCACCACTTAAATTACTATAGCATTATTTTGTTTAGGATTAGCATTTGGTATGTATTTTCTAATGATAGAGTTAACATAGTGCTAGGGTTAGGGTTAGGGTTAGGGTTAGGGTTAGGGTTAGGGTTAGAAAGCACATCCGTGGGAACATAGAAAGCACTTCCGTGTGCCCATCACGGAAAACAATGCCGTGTCCAGGAGCACAGAATTTTGGCAAAATCCGTGCTCCTGGACACGGATTTCGTGTCCCTAACATCCTTGTCCAGGAGCACGGAATTTTTGGAGATCAGGCTGATTTTGTGTGTGTGCATGCGTCCGTGCATGTGTGCATTGTGTATATGTGCACGTGTCTTAAGTTTTATCCCCAACACTTTATTTCTGTTCTCCGTAGTATGTGAGTGTCTGCGTGCGTGCGTGCGTGCGTGCATGTGTGCGTGCGTGCGTATGTGTATATTTGCAGAAACCCTTGTTATCATGTTCAAAGCTCTATTTATGATTTCCATAAACATCAATATCTAGATAATATAGATATCAAGAATCAAGATAAAGATTTCAACAATCAAGATAGCTAGTTACAATGAGTAGTTATTGTAAAGTGTTACCAAGAATAAAATAAATGTCAAGATGCTTTTACCCTATCCTCACAGTGGACACAGGCACATAGGCAGACAGACCGATATGCAGATAGGCAAGCATGGGTGTAATGAATTCTGAGCATAATTACGATGGGATGTAACAAATTTATTTTTTTTAGATATAATTGCAAGTGCATAATAGGCTGCTACTCTGAAATAAGCACGGAGCTCGGAGGCGTTTGAGAGAGAGAGTCTTTTGAGGGCCTTGGTAGTTAATTTACTCCTATGCGTGCTTGCGTGCGTGCGTGCGTGCGTGCGTGCGTGCGTGCGTGCGTGCGTGCGTGCGTGCGTGCGTGCTTGGAAGAAACCGTGTGTGTGTGTTTAGGAGTGTTTGTGCGTGTTTAGGGGTGTCTGTGGGTGCAAGAGTGAATGCTTTTTAGAGCCCGTGCGTGCATGCGTAACTGCGTGAGTGCCTGTGTGAGTACGTGCGTGCATGCGTGCTTGCGTGTGTGTGTGGACATCTTGGTCAATTCAACCTCGCCTCTAAGCACTCTCTGTCATTCTCAATCAATTCTCACTTACTAGCGAGATAAATTTTGGTCTTTCTGACAGTTACAAGCGCAAGACCAACCCTCCCATTTCACTCCCACTCCCTGGCCTACACCTTTGTGTATGTGTGTGTGCATATGTGCGTGCGTGCGTGCGTGCCTGCGTGCGTGCCTGCGTGCGTGCGTGCGTGCGTGCGTGCCTGCGTGCGTGATTGTGTGTGTGTGTGTGTCTGTGTGCGTGCGTGCTTCTGTTCCTTCTCCTGTGTGCCCCTTTCCTCTTTCTTCATGAGCGAGTTCCACACACACAAACACACACACACACACGGGCATGCGCACACACATGCACACTCACTTGCTGAGCAAGTTATGCTTTGCACACACACACAGGCATTCACACACACAGACACAGAGACACAGACACACACACGCACACAAGCACACAAGCACACACACAAACACACTCCTACACACACTTTGGTCCAGTGTCCCCCTAAGCCATGAGCTGCCACATGAATCATAGATGTTTGCACAGGCAGAACCAACTGCAGCAGCCCAATCCCCTCTCTCGATCTCTCTCTCTACCTCTCGATCTCTCCCTCTCTCCTTTTTTATTTCTTCCTTCTCTCTCTCTCTCTCTCTCTCTCTCTCTCTCTCTCTCTCTCTCTCTCTCTCTCTCTCTCTCTCTCTCTCTCTCTCTCTCTCTCCTTCACTCGTTCTATTCCATTCCTTCTGTCTCTTGCTGATTCTCTCCATCTTGTATCTCTCTTGTTCCTCATGATTCTCTCTGTCTCTCTCTGTCTCTCTCTCTGCCTCTCTCTCTCTCTCTCTCTCTCTCTCTCTCTCTCTCTCTCTCTCTCTCTCTCTCTCTCTCTCTCTCTCTCTCTCTACCGCCATGCCTTTCCTTTCTCCCACATACATTATAGATGAGTATGCATTAAAGAACATTAACCCAGACCTGTGTGTGTGTGAGAGAGATTTTTTTGAGAATGTGAGTAGGGATGTGTGTGTGTGTGTGTGTGTGTGTGTGTGTGTGTGTGTGTGTGTGTGTGTGTGTATGTGTGTGTGTGTATGTGTGTGTGTGTGTGTGTGTGTGTGTGTGTGTGTGTGTGTGTGTGTGTGTGTGTGTGTGTGTGTGTGTGTGTGTGTGCGTGCATGCTCGTGCGCGTGCGCGTGCGCGTGCATGCGTACGTGTGTGAGCAAAAATTAGACAGACTGCAAGCTAGTAGGGAAGGGAAGGATGACTTTAGAGTACTGGTGTGTGCGTATGCCCATTGCCATCTGCTCCCCTTGCACTGCTCTCTGTCCTGCCTCCTCCTGACAGGTGAATGTCAAAAAAAATGACACTCACACACATCACACACACATGCACGCACACACACCATCACACCTTCTGCCTTCAGTGAAAACACTGCAAGTGGGAGACATCAAGGAACAAAGACTGACAGTCATACAGACAGACAGCAAAGGGACAGTAAAGGAAGAGACTAGTGGAAAAGAGTGCATGTGGGTTTAAAGGCCTCCGCACACCGGTTCCGACAAAGTGCAGACCTCTGTCCTGGCAACGTTCGATTCCACTGTTGAATATGACCCCGCACACCAACGCTGACGTCCCCGTATGTCTGCAGATGTCAGCTGCTGATATGAGGAGAGCTTTTTTTTGTTGGAGTCGCCCCTTTTTATCCATGCTCTGTTATGATGAAATTGACAGTTGCTGCTGCTGTGAGGAAATTGTGGCAGTGTACAGGTGTTGCCGAAATATTCACAGGGCAATCTTACGGAATGTCGTGGTTTTCACACACAATTCTGTGAAGATGTCATAGCTGCAGTATGATGGCTATGTTCTACACCAGGGGTGCTCAATAGGTCAATCGCGGTCGACCAGTCGATCGCGGAGGCAGTATTGGTAGATCGTAGGAAGACACTTAAAAAAAAAAAAAGTTCCCTATGGATACCCAGAATCTGACAGGCTAACTCCAGGCGTCTACACTGTAAATAGCCTACCATAAACACAACGACGTCTTCAGATAAGGAGGATAACTGTCAAGCGCCACACTCAAACTCTTCATAAGTCATAACATCGGAGCACAAAAAAATAGGACGGCATGAGGCGTTTGCCGATACCGTGCGCTATATGTTCAGTTAGTACAGGCAGCGTCTCCGCTCAAAAGAAACAGCCAGAGAAGACAACAACAGCCCGAACACCGGCAATCCCCTGCTTTCCCCCCTTTTAAACAATGCTCTGAGAAGTGCAGGCAAGATGCAACTCCCGCATTGAGCGTGGAGTTGGCTACTTCGATTAGATTTCATAGGCACGCGTGCGAGGGGAGAGTGAATGATGTGTGCCTGTTTAACCTGAGTGCAGGCGCGTCTTTTCAAATGGTCTGTTCAGCGCGGCCGCTAGACAGAGAGCGCGCTTTTCGGTCAATTCAGTAGATTTCTCCTTGTTTATTTTTTGGAACTAGGGATGTCTGTAACGTCCACGAAGACAATATCATCCACGTGAAAACGCCAAACGCCCGCTAACCGCTGTTCTGTCTACTTCTCACAGCGGCATTAAAAAAGTCTTCCACGAAATCCCAAACCAACAACCCTTCAAATAGGTGACAGCAAGCATGCACACATGAAATAACACTTCAGGGAGGGAGAAAATAGCTCTGCACTCATATTAAAGTGAAAAGGGGGTTACATAAAATCTGTCCGGAAACCAAGAGGGCACATCAATAAATTCATTAATATTATGTTCATTTATGAAAATTACATTTAGCCCATCATAAACTTGATAGCCTACTATGGTCTCCCTTTGTGATCAAAAAAGGTCTGTAGGCTATGAGGTTGTTATTCAACGCTGATTCACCTTTCATTATTATTGATGTGTAGGCCTATATAGGCCTACAAATACATGTTCATATTGTGTTAAAATTGCATTTCTAACATCTGTATTTTCAAATGTTCTCCCCCGAACCCCCAGTAGATCACTTCCACACACCCATTTCAATAAGTAGCTCACATGTTGAAAAAGTCTGAGCACCCCTGTTCTACACGTTGCAGAGTTCTCTTGTCAATCTTATTATGTCTTTGTCCTTCGCTGTCCCCTATCGTTCTATGCAGTACCTATCATTTCATTCTTACCTTTTAAGCTGTACGATTGGCAAGCACGGTGTATGGTAGAGACTATTGGAATGCTTTATACGTGTGGCGATACTGTGATGATGCTAATCTATTCCATGATGGCCATAGGTGTGCACAGATAGGGAGAGGTGGTGCTAAAGCACCTGCCCCTTTTGCTTTGGACAGAAAATGTTCTCTAGC